>NC_048299.1:225919006-226096936 GCF_013100865.1 Trachemys scripta elegans | reverse complement strand
AGCCACGAAAGCTTATGCTCTAATAAATTTGTTAGTCTCTAAGGTGCCACAAGTACTCCTGTTCTTCTTTTTGCGGATACAGACTAACACGGCTGCTACTCTGAAACCTGTTCAGAGAAAGAGGCTCTAGGATATGGCCTGAGAGCAGTCCTGATGAAGAAACTCTAACAGCAGCCAAGCCCAGAAGAAGGTTGGAGCTGAACATCATCTTATTGTAATTCCTTTGTTAATAAAGCTAAACCATGAGAAGTGGGTGAGTTTCGGCTTCATATAGTGTGTTAGCTGTGCTTGTAGAACAAGATGGGAACACAGCCACTCGTATTGTCCCATTCATATCCATCTCCGCCTTTCATCTTTATACCTTCTTCTACATGCATGTACCTCTACACCGCGTAATCCTGCCCTGACCTAGCCCACTTTGTCTCCATCCTCTCCTCCATCAAGACCTTCATGAGTGCCCAGTTCTTTGAAGGGGCAATGGGACTTGAAGTTACTCAGCACTTGGTTCTCAAGGGTTGCTCAACTCCCTGCAGAACAAAATGCTATAACATATTTTTCCAGGAAGC
The DNA here is from genome assembly GCF_013100865.1 of Trachemys scripta elegans. Classification (NCBI taxonomy): domain Eukaryota; kingdom Metazoa; phylum Chordata; order Testudines; family Emydidae; genus Trachemys; species Trachemys scripta. Next base: position 226,096,370 of record NC_048299.1, on the reverse strand, counting down.
CTGTAAACCCTAGCTCTCATCTGAGTGTTAGCAAGACAGACAAATTATCATAATTTAAAACTTCTGAAAAAACAAGACACATGCTAAACTTCACCATAAAATCATTTAGTTGTTTTTTTGTTTGTTTTTGTTGCATCTCAGTTTGATCCCTTATGTATTTGTTGTTTTCCTACTCACTTGTTAGGTGCCCGGCCTGCTGGTGGTACTATGTAAATAAATAAAATCAATAACAGCTGATAATACTAAAAGTGAAGGTCTTGTATTTAGATTTTCCAAAATTATAAAGTTAGAATTTCTAGGGTAGAAAATGTGACTTTTACCCCTTCTCTCTCTCTCAGCTTATTCTGCTTTACTCATCTAAAGCTTTGTCTTCTGTAGGAAAAAAGGTGTATTCTTACCACAGATTAGCTAAAATAGGGTAATTAACAAATCCTAGTGAAGACAAGGCAGTTTGTAATTTTAACTTGAATTAGCAGGTGAAGGTAAACCCTGGGCTTCCCCTCCCCCTTGTGTTTACCTCAACCTTGTGAAAACTACAAACTGGCTTGTCTTCACTAGGATTTTACCGTGTGTTAGTTACCATGTGAGCTAATATGTGGTAAGAGCAAACCTTTTTTTTTCTAGTGAAGACCCATCATTAGTGTCAATCTGCAGTCATATTCAAATATTGACTGCACTGTCCACCTGCTTTATGCTGCTGTGACAGTCCTGACAACTGAGTAGAAATCTGTAACATCTAACTAATTTGCCAGGAATAATAGAATCAAATTAATAGATAAAATGAATGAATAAATGACTATATGCATTTGCCAGGGTTCAGTCAAACTGCATTACTCTGTGAAAAGGCCAGCTTTTCCAAATGGGTTATAAAAGACCATATGAAAGGTGAAGGGGTTGGGGGGAACATAGGAAAAGGTTATGGCTACTACCAGCTTGTGCAAGCCCCCAAACTGCGTGACCAATACTAGAGATCTTGCTTTTCCCACCGTTTTTGGGCTTGTAAGACTTTGTGCTGAAAAAGAGAGCTGCTGCTTTAAAGTCTGAATATAAAAAGGCTAGTGTCTGGATGTAGGGCTTTTAGAAAGAAATATATATGGCACCAGTAGCAAGCAAGAAAGGGAATGAAGCACTCCAAAGGGTTAAAGTTAACTTTAGTCTTACAGTGATCACCCTCTGGTACTGTGCAGTCATAAATTTCCTCTGTTTATAGAGTGTTTTTGATGGCAGGCAATTCTTTGTTGAAAGTTAAGTGCTCTTTTATATGAATAAATAAAGAAGGCTTTGGTTTGAACGAATACATTATTTTGACAAATGTTTATTGGAAACCCAATTATGGCTTCGTAAATCAGTGCTATCTGTGGTACATCAGGTGAGCTCACCAGTGCCACCAGATGTCACACTGGATACCAGTAGGGTAATTAAAACAATTTCATGGCACTCTGTCCCTCTTCCCTAGGTCTGACAGTAGTCAAAACAGGAAGAAATTGTTTATCTTTGATTTAACTTATTAAAATACTTGTTGCAAGATGTCATGGCCATACTTAACAGAAAAAAAACATTTGTTTTCAATTTGCAGTTAGATTAAAATGACAAGGTCAGGCACAATGCACAAGCCGACTGACAAATGAATTTTAAGAGCAGCCCAGCAGAGAAGGAGGGAGGAAGGGATAGATTAGATAGAAAACACATTGTTTGAACTTTATCCCTAGGAGAATTTTTTGAGATTTTTTTGAAGTGGCCATTGCTTCTTTAAAATGTGTGTATCATTCATACGTATATTTCTTCATTTTTGGGTGCCCTCAGCTATGTTCATTCTGATTTAGCATTAGCAATAGGCTCCGAATTCACAAATTCCTTTATGACAATGGAACTCTCAAATCAAGAGAGGCAGCACATCTGAAAGGTTGGGAGCATACTTACTGCATAGACTTTAATACCTTGTCTTCTTCTTTCCTGATTACAGTTTTAAAAAGGCAGAAATTTCTCTGATGAAGCGTATTCTGGCAATCCACACTTGCCACCAGTAGGGAACACAAGATTGAAGTAAGCTTTACAGTAAATATGTACATCTTCCCAACAGTTAATACTAACGCTAGGATATGGGCTAAATTTGTACCCACTAGAACTTTATGGGGTTAAAACGGTGAATGAGACCTGATCTAATTAGTACTGTGTAAGGTGATTATAAGTGACCCCTTTCCCACCTAATTACCTGAAATGTAAGAGGTGGATATTCAGAGGCACAGGAAGAAAGAGGATGGAAAAGGTGATTGGAGAGTGGCACAGAGCAAGATAATGCCCAAAAGCTGGAAGGAAGGTGAGGAGTACAATGCCTTATTGGGAATTAGAATGATCAGCATAACTGAAAAAGAAAGGAGCAAAGAAAGAACAGGGTTTACTTTCTGCTGTTTTTTTTTCTCCTAGAACACTAACAGTAAACTCAGCCTGGGATCTAAAAGTCAAGCTGTAATTTTTCTGCTTGATACAGCTACATCATCACTAGTAATAAAGATTCTGTGGACTAAATTCAGTCCTCGGTTACATCTGTGCCTCTGTCACTCTATTCAATGTCAGGTTTAGATGAAGGCAGAACTTGGCTTTGATGATGTGCACACACCAGGATGGAATCTAGCACCCTCTCTCATAACTATGTTGCCTCTGCAAAGCAAACAAAATAGTGCCATAAAAGTAGGGGAAACTTCTCTTTGCAGACATGGCTTTCAATACACTGAGGCAATAAGGGGGCCATTTGTACATAGTTATTTTTTATGACCGTAACTTCACTTTGAGTATCATTGATTGTCCTGCTAAGTCCCAGCCTCAACAAAAAGTCCCACTCTATAGTTGCCAGTAGGTGGAAATGTTTTCTGACTGCCAGCCCTGTAAACTCAACTTGCTGCACTCTTTCTTTCCTGCATATCACCAGGAATGAAGATTCTGCAATCCAAAGTATGCCCTCAGTCAGTGACATTTCTGGAAATCCATGTCCTTTGATGGATTTACACAGATGTAACTGACTGACCTTGTAAGTGGAACTTAAAAATAATTTGGTTGATGAGACAACACAAGGAAAAGAATCCAGCTCTGTCTCTCTTAGGTGTGTTGGCTCTGCAGGGCTAAGAAGAGTAATATAGAGTAAAAGCTTATTGTAATCACTGCAGTAAGCCAACGTGACACAATACACACAGGAAATAGCTCTGCTGCACTTCAAGGGATTTAGATCCACCAAAATGTCAGGCCTTCCCCCAAAGTTTAAGGGACACTTGCTGGTCAAACAGACATTTTCCTGGTATCACCTATTTACCGTCTGAGTCTCTTTTCTCAACTTCAGTTTTCTCCCTGCCCCATTTTCCCTGCTCCCATGATGACATTATTTGGATGTGTGAGTTCTCATGGAGGAAGGAAAGAAGGGAAGGGGGGTGAGGAACTGAGGAGGGCTGAACAAGTGACTCTATAACTGAGCTAAAAGCCAGCAGCTCTCAGCTGTTTCTCCCTGTTTCATTTAATAAAAGGCTCTGGCTATTCATTTACTTTCCTTATGCAATATACATTAAGCATTTCAAATAACTATATTGAAAGGTTGTCTGATTTCACTGTAGTATCTAGCAAGCACCTCTCTAGAAAAATTCATTATTTTGTGATTTCACATCACTTCTTGGCGAGATCCCTATAGCAACAGTACATTAGAAGAACTATTCTTCCTTTCTCCAGTGGCAAAGGCAAACTTGCGTCATACAAGGCCATGTAGTTGTATACCAGGACTCTAGCCTTCCCTATGCTGAGACTAAGGCTATGTCTACACTACTGCGGGATCGACGCTGCTGAGATCAATACACCGGGGGTCAATTTAGCGGGTCTAGTGAAGTGCTCTCCGGTCGACTCCGGTACTCCACCGGGAACAAGAGGAGTAAGGTAAGTTGATGGGAGAGCACTTCCCGTCAACCCAGTGCACTGTAGTCACCGCAGTAAGTTGACCTAAGCTATGTCGACTCCAGCTACATTATTCATGTAGCTGGAGTCGTGTAACTTAGTAGTGTAGACATAGCCTAACACTTAAAGCATTAAATCTAAAAACCATTGGGAGAGAAATGTTTCAAGGGAGATATCTCTTCCTCTATGTGAGATTCCTGCCTTCAGCTATTAGCTATTTAGGCTGCAGTGCTGGTATAATCCAGGTCTGCACGCTATTGGCATCTGAAAATCCACACAGGGTGTGTGGGAGGATGAGAGCACAGCAATGAAACAGGAGGGTGTGTTACCAGAGCATCTGTAAAATATACTGATTGAGCACATCTCCCCAAAAGCTTTTTCTGGCCAGGTTCCTATTGCACTGCGGCCAAATTAAAGTTACTCTTCCCTGGTAGAACTCCCAGGGTAGGGCTGTGGGTTTGTAGCTACTCTTCCTAGTGAATACATGTACCTCTCTCACTGGGAGGGTAAATCAATCCTCTGTGATCCCTGTGTTCAGGTACAGTTAACATATCACAGTCCTTGGTTATTTCAGATGAAGCTCAGGCCTTTCCCACTGCCAAGTAAGGAGATGTGAGCCTTGTTTTGAAGAGAAGTACATTTCAGAAACAAAGATGATGTCAACAGTAACTTGATTTGGTTTTATATTTCCTACATTCTGTGTGGAAAAAATAAAACTGGGTTTGGGTGGGAGGGTAGGATTGGTTGGTTGTTTTGCCTTTACAGGGGCTATTTTTGTATTTTATTTATTTTGCAAGTGATGGAAAAACACCAATATGCAGAAGTGCTTAGTTCATTTTATAAAGTCTTTGCTTTGTAGAGTAGTACAGCAGAACCAATAATTATTCAGAGCTGATAACTACTACCATTCCCATTAGCAATTATTTTACTTGAAATGCTCATTGCAAGTATGAAAAGTAAAGACAGAGTAACTAACAGTCCCCCAGGCAGTATTTGCTTTGATTTGCACATATTTAAAAATTCACATAATTCTATAATGTTCATGGCATTATGAAATTTCTTATTCTACTGATTTCTTCTTCTCTTTCTCTTGGTAGTCCATCAACTTTATCTGAAGCACTCTCTTGTTTGAAATAAATAGTGGGATGGAAAAATTTATAATAAACAAAAAGACAAATAATACCTAACCCCAGAGTGAGAACAATTGTGATGCTCACAAATGTAAAATATAATTGCTCAGTAACTGAAGTCTTCCAGAACAAACACACACACATTATGCCTAAAGTTACAACCATATGAGTGGCATAATAACTAGAAATATACGTTTTTGTTTTTTTCCCCTTGACATTAAAAAATGTAAAAATAAGAATGATCCCAACAACAGTCCTGAATAAAAATTCCATCCTCTTAGATTTGCAAAACGTAGTGTGTTGCTTCAAAGTCCAGCTGAAGCCCAAAGTCCAAAGAAATATTAGCAGAACTATACTACTTATGATATTTAATTGGGTGACCAGTGCAATACTCAGTATCCAAGAAGTCAGTGTGAACAGTTTGTACAAGAGGTAGATTAACTTAGGAGGCACCCCAGAAAATTGATTATTATCAGGCAGAGATTTTCGTAATGATATCTGATAGTCAAGAGTTGACCAGGAAATGCTGCAGAAAGATGTGATGATGGAAGCGTCTAAATAAAACACAAGGATAGATGTTAGTTCCATGGAAAAACTTCATATATTTTGTAAACATTCTTTATATCTGAGAGGAAGAATGGTCCAGTTGTTAGGGCACTTGTGAGACCCAGGTTCAATTCCTTGCTCCTCCACTAATTTCTGTGTGACCTTGGGTAAGTTACTTAGCCTTTCGATGCCTCAGTTCCCCATCTGTAAAATGGGGATAATAGCACTGCCCTACTTCACAGAGGTATTGTGAGGAGAAATATATTAAAGACTGTGAGGTGCTCAGTAATGGGAGCCATAGAAGTACCTTAGATATCTTCCTATTCAATAAGTGAAAACAAGATAGACTACTCTGAAATTATTCAGTTGGTTACATTCATTAGCTTTCACTTATCAAACACAATACAATGTTATTGTTAAATATTACTATTACATATTACAGTGAAACTTTTCCCAGAGTTTAGTAAAATAGATAACCTAATAGAGGAGGTTTTAAATTAAATGTTAAATAAAATTGTACTGGGATGTGACAAGGAATACTTTAAAGTGTTACCTAATACTAAGGATTGCCTTCTTAGTGGAGATTTAACTATATTCAACTTTCGAATGAGAGAGACTTACACTGACTGAAGGCAGCCTTGTCATGCTCCATCAGGATGTAAATCTGAAGAATGAGCTGGGGTGTGGTCTCCAGGAAAGTCTTAAATACCCTGAGCATACTAATATCAGTCACTGCATCAATGGCGCATTTATGAATGATACTGGCAGGGCCCCCAGTAAGTTGATCTCCTGAGCTGTTTTGTTTAAAAGCAGCCTGGTAGCCATCTTTCAATGCAAACCAATACCTACAAAGAGAAATATATATATATATAAATTTGGTTATATGGGGTTTATTTTAAAAGCACTGTTCTAGAAAATAGTAAAAACTAATTAAGATTTCAGCCATTTTGTTCTTAGTTCAAATTATCATTATTTGTTTTTAATTATCTTTGAATGGAATCCTTTACTTCTTACTAATGCAAAAATGCACATTGAGGTTAATGTTAGTGATGGGTGCAATCTAGGAAACTAAATTGAATGGAATGAGATTGGCCTGAGTAAAGATCATAGGACTGAGTTAATTAACTTTAATTTCTTTAAACACGATATATTTCTGAATCTCCCCTTTGCTGCCTCTTGTCTCCTTCTCTTTAGGATGACACTCTGATTCATTTTGCACGCACCCAAATCCCTAGATGTACACATGCAAACTAGAGATTGTGCATACATGAAACTATGCGTGTATGCATGTATCCCTTAACATGCACGTCAGCTGATTTGCACATCTACATCAAATTTGCACATTCTTTTGTAGCTTCATTTTTTAAAATCTAGCCCTAATTCTTTAAGCTGTTTCTTTTCTAAACACCCATAGAGACTTTCAATATAGAAAATAACTCTCAGGGGACACATATTTCAGACAATGACATGATCTGGACGGTGTCATATGATAAATCATATTCTTTGTCAGATATTGAGGGCATATAAATGACCTCTCAAAACATTTCTATTTTCTCCTTAAGGCTATATAATCGTTTCCTTTGAAAGAAAACTAAATGGAACGATACATTATACTGGAGCTAGTGAATCATGACAGATTTACTTCCTGCCTTGCAAAGTACCTTTTCTGTTCAAGATATCTGTATTGCCATGTGGGAGACCTAGGTTTAATTCCCAGTACCAAGTCATTTTTTTTCAGCCCTAGAGGAGTTGGCAGGGCTGTGGAAATAGAGTGCTTAGCCTTAGCCCCTTGAGACTAAACTCTAGTCAAAAGAGACACCATCTGGATATTTAAGGAAGCAACTGTGATCATCTGCACACAGAAATCTATTCAGTCCTCCTTGGGGAAAAAATGATAGCTGCAAGCAGATGTAGGACCAGATTCCCAGCTGGTAAATCAGTGTAGATCCTTTGACGTCAAGAGTTACACCTGTGCTAGATAAGGATCTGGTCCATTGCCTCCAAAGTGGAAGTTTAAAGTAGGGTTGGGAAAACCCTGCAGATAGTAGATATGGTTAGCCAAGTCTAAAAGAACAGGTTCTGAGGGCTAATTACCTCATTTATTTCCTGTGGAATTGTTTAGCAATAAACAAAGAGCCTTTCAGAACCAGTTAGCAACGAACATACAAGAAAGAACATCCCCTAATAAGTATCCATGTAGGCCTCACCCCTGTCATCTTTCAAGGCAAAGTAACAATCTCATCCACTGAGTGCTTGCCCAGTGATTCATAAACATAATCATAAGTGATTCATAAACATCTGGTGTGCAAATTGCTGAGGAGAGACCATTCAATTATCATTGATTCCACTTTCAAATCATTGGAACTTCCACTAGCCTTGTCCAAAGAACCTATTCTGACTCCACTATTGACAAAACAGTGGAAAAACAGCTATTCCACTAGGGAATTAACCTTTATTGTGCCTACTTTTTTGGTGTTGTGTCCCGTGGTTTAGGGTTTTCCTGAGAAGGCTGGTTCCAGCTCTGAAATATATACTAATGGTGAACAAATCTTAGAAGTTCAGATTAGGCTCAAAGTAGCATCCAAAGTTTGGTCACTTGTCTGATATGTTCAAGCCTCTTTGCTTTTCAAATCAGACTGTAAAATACACCAAAAAAACCCTCTTGACTCTATTTGTGCCTGAAATACCACATAAAAAAATAGGCTGTTTTCAGAGATGCTGAAATGCCATAAACTTTCTAAAGCTCAAAAATATTCATATTTTGAGGTAAGTTTCCTAATGTAGCCAAACCACTTCACATGATTAGAATATACACCTTCATCACAATGCCTTGTGCACACAAAAAAAGCTGCGAAAGTTATAATTTAATTTAAAATAACACAAGATTTATAATATAGACGCCACTCCCCTTCAAAAGAGAGCTGTTTCAGAGCAGAGAGCTAGCATGTGCAGCATCTAAACCTTTTGCAGGGCACCTATTCAAGTAAATAATTTCTACTATACCCTTCATTGGACACATGCAGAGATCTATTTATCTGTTTTATACTGCTGCCCATCACCATAGTACTGAAACTTTTCCATGTAAAATTAATAGTGAAATTCTGAAAGGATTCTAATGCAGGGGTAGTTTAAGCTCCTTGTAGAGTTGTTCTGGGGGCTTCCAGTTACAAGGCCCAAAATTCCAAGTGTGACCTCTCTCCCTGCATTTGGCCAACTATTCTACAGTGCTAGCTGGGGGTTCACACCAAGGACATGGGTGGGGAAAATAGTGATTGTTTACACAAATGGTGAATGCATCTGAGGACTGAGTTAAAATGGGGAAGCTACAACCACACCTGGCTGCTTCAGCAGAGAGTGAATAGGCATGGAAACTGAACTTCTCTTTTCACCAGTGTAGGTGGGTGATCCCTCCAGGTCAGGGGTGAGGCACATTGCTGGCCTGCAGTGCTGCAGCGCATGACAGATTTCAGTCATCTGAATTTTAAATATGACACTTTTCACCAGCATTAAGGGCCAAATCCTGCTCTGTGGCCATGGAGGATACAGATCCTATGACAATGCTGTGCTTTAACAGAGAAAAAGGAGAGAGGCAGGGTTTGAACATCTATGCCACCTGCCTGCTGCAGTGCTCTGCTTTGTGGGGGCTCCCTGTGTCTCAGCAATGCACTAACCATTGTCCCCAAAGAAGGCAGGGTGTACACCAGCCTTGGGGCTAAGCATTGCAGCAGTCACAGCTATGGAGCAGCTACGCTACTACTTCATGGCCTAGAGGACTGATTCCATGCTCTTCTCCTTGCAGAGATCCTTACAATGCAGCCTTGACACGCAAGCTATGCACTACTTCCATGATTTGGCTCTGACTCCATTACTTAAAAGAAAGAAACTCACAGGTGGAATTGTTTTCTTGTATTACATTTGTTGCATATTTATTTTACTGTGTTCTGAGTAATCTCCCATAAATAAAATCCTACACTGCTTGGCAAAACATCTGTAACTTTTTCAAGTTATAAAACAATTAAGAATGCAAACATCTGGTTCTTGCCTCCAAAATGTAAACATCTGTATAGTTTTCAATGTTTTCAAGAAAAACTGTTAAAGTAAATCAACCTGTTACACACACTCAACCATCAGAGCCTGAGTTTGTCCAAACACCAAGTAAAAGTGCAAATCTGATGCACTGAATATGAGCTCCAGAGCTCAGTCCTGGGGGAGCAGACATGGTACGAGGTGAACACCTCACATGTTGTTAAAGGGATTCCTCCAGAATAAGGTGTGTACTGGATATTATAGAATCATAGGACTAGAAGGGATCTTGAGAGTCATCTAGTCCAGTCCCCTGCCTCATGGCAGGACTAAGTATTATCTAGACCATTCCTGACAGGTGTTTGTCTAACCTGCTCTTAAAAATCTCCAATGATGGAGATTCCACAACCTCCCCAGGCAATTTATTCCAGTGCTTAACCACACTGACAATTAGGAAGTTTTTCCTAATGTCCAACCTAAACCTCCTTTGCTGCAATTTAAGCCCATTGCTTTTTGTCCTATCCTCAGAGGTTAAGAAAAACAATTTTTTCCCTCTTCCTTTTAACAACCTTTTACGTACTTGAAAACTGTTATCATGTCCCCTCTCAGTCTTCTCTTTTCCAGACTAAACAAACCCAATTTTTTCAATCTTCCCTCATAAGTCATGTTTTCTAGAACTTCAATCATTTTTGACGCTCTTCTCTGGACTCTCTCTAGTTTGTCCACATCCTTCTTGAAATATGGAACCCAGAACTGGACACAATACTCCAGTTGAGGCCTAATCAGTGCGGAGTAGAGCGGAAGAATTACTTCTCGTGTCTTGCTTACAACACTCCTGCTAATACATCCCAGAATGATGTTTGCTTTTTTTGCAACAGCGTTACACTGTTGACTCATATTTAGCTTGTGGTCCACTATGACCCCCAGATCCCTTTCTGCAGTACTCCTTCCTAGGCACTCATTTCCCATTTTGTATGTGTGCAACTGATTGTTCCTTCCTAAATTGAGTACTTTGCATTTGTCCTTATTGAATTTCATCCAATTTACTTCAGACCATTTCTCCAGTTTGTCCAGATCATTTCGAATTTTAATGCTATCTTCCAAAGCACTTGCAACCCCTCCCAGCCTGGTATCGTCCACAAACTTTATAAGTGTACTCTCTATGTCATTATCTAAATCATTGATGAAGATATTGAACAGAACCGGATCCAGAATTGATCCTTGCAGGACCCCACTCATTATGTCCTTCCAGCATGACTGTGAACCACTGATAACTACTCTCTGGGAATGGTTTTCCAACCAGTTTTGCACCCACCTTATAGTAGCTCCATCTAGGTTGCATTTCTCTAGTTTGTTTATGAGAAAGTCATGAGAGACAGTATCAAAAACTTTACTAAACTATCAATTACCTATTCTCTCATGATAGATTTATTAGAATGTTCATAAATTATAAATATTTTAGCATCCATTCTGGCCATTCAGGCAGCTCATTTGAATATAAAACTTACACTTATATAATTCTTGAAACAACCCAACATTTCATTTAGTACCTGTAGATCTGTATATGAGCTGAGTGCCATAAATAGACCGACATGCAAAATCAGGTCTATAAAAAAAATTGCTCATTACAAAATAGCAACTACAGCTGTCAGCGATCTCGGCAGTTTAAAAGAACAAATTTCATCAACTATATTACAAATGATACCTCACTTTACTAAAAGTGAAAGATTTTTTTTTTAAATTCACTCTTTATTCTATTTGTTTATAATATGTACTCCCTCATTTTGGACAATGAAAACAGATTGTCAGTTTCACTTTCTTTAAAGTTAGTTCCAATCAATTTTGCTTTCAGTTTCTTATGTATTAGCTCAAGGTTGCAATATTGGGAGGCAACACTGTAGGAGAGTGATTATTTTTAAAGATATATATTTCCTTATTAATTAAAAATATATCCATTAAAAACATTTATATTGATCTTAGATTTGTAGGGGAGAAGTGTTCACACACAACCTAAGTTCTAGGACAAATTTGATTTGGTCATGTCTCGCCTATAGGGCTAAATATAATCGTGCAATTTTTAAAACAATAACTGTTAAATAATATCTTTTTATTATTCTAGAGTTTACTAAGAATTTGTTACTTGACAGACTACAGAACAGAACGTCATACTTTATTTACTCCTGAAAATATCACACGTCAGCCGTAAGTATTCAGCTGTCAGTTACTGCTTCTAGAAAGCGCATTCATTTTGATAGAAACTTGGCAGGGGGGAGGGGGAGAGGAGTGGTTCTGCCTTTGTGATATTGCCTTCACAGGCTGGAATGGAAATATGCTTCCATTCCAAAGTGTCTGGAACATGTCAGATCTTTTGGATTCCACTCTCCATCTTCTGCCTTGAGCAGAGAGCAGGATTCAAATCAGACAGAGCTAGCTGTGAGGGCGCAGAAAATCACTGTGGAATGTAATCTCTGCTGCTTTATTTCCCACTGTGATCTCTGATTGACTATCTCCTTTTATTTTAATAGCAGTTTCTAATTATTTTTCACGTTGCTAAAATCTAAGGGCCGGGTCGGTCATCCCCTACAGTGGGGAAATCTGTGAAAAAGGCAGGAATCTTTGCTTGTTTCCACTCAAAATATCCTCTTCATCATTTCATCAGGTGGGCCTGTTCTCCTATGAAACTGGCCTCCTAAAACCATGGCAACATGCACAGGTCAGGGATGCCTGTATTTATTGCTTTGTGACATCCCTGGCAGCATACCTGCTGCTTCCATAGATATGAGCCTTGAAGGATACAGTGTTGTCAATGACTCCATGCTAGCTGCTTCTCCTTAAACCTTAAAGAGAAGTCATCTCTTCTGTATGTTAATCTTCTGAACACTAAAAAGGGGCAGTTTAAGTTCTCAGTAGTTACAAAACTAAGTTTGTTTTGTTTGTTTGTTTGTTTGTTTGAAGGAAAATACCACAAATACATATTATTACTTAATCACTAGTGCAGGGGTGGACAAACTACGTCCTGGTAGCCACATCTGGCCCTCCAGATGTTTTAATCTGGCCCTCAAGTTCCCACCGGGGGAATGGGGTCCGGGGCTTGCCCCACTCCAGCGCTCCAGCCGGGGAGTGGGGTCGGGGCTCGCCCTACTCTGCACAGCTCCCAGAAGCAGCAGCATGTCCCCAATCCGGCTCCTATGCGTAGGGGCAGCCAAGGGGCTTCGCACGCTGCCCTCGCAGCTCCCATTGGCTGGGTAGGGGGGACATGCTGCTGCTTCTGGGAGCTGCTTGAGGTAAGCGCCACCCCTGCCCCCAACCCCCTGCCCCAGCCTTCACCCCCCACCCATAGCCAGATGTGGCCCTCATGCCAAAGTCTGCCCACCCCTGCTCTAGCGCAATTAAACTATTGCAGCACCCATGTTAACATCCTCTCTGAAATTTGGTCTTATAAATCCTCTACTTTTTAATGTAAATTGCCTCCCTGACCACCAGTGGAAAAAGAATCATTTTTCTTGAAGAACTTCTTGCTATTTGCATGAGTTGCTTGAGGTATAGCCGCCTCTGTTCTGCATTGGTATTGCCTTGTACAAAATCCATACTTGTAGCAACAGAACCTTTTGAAGTTTTGCTCTGAAATTCTCTCGTCACTTTTTGTAAAATGCCTTGACATAGTCCAGGGTGCCACAAAACACACAAACTCATTCCAATTCCTAATGGACTTAAAAATTCAGCTTCATTAAAATGATTTTCCAGATGCATCTGCCCCTGTTCAGACAAATGTTTCTTATCCCTGATTTTACATATCAAGAGACATGATGGCAGCTGCTAACATAGCCCTGTGCTGTGTCACAACCAGCTGCTGAAGTTCAATCTTTCTCAGGTATCCTGAAATTCACCTAGACTCTGATCCAGAAAACTGCTCCAGATAGGTGGACCTCTGAACCCAGGAGTAGGGCTGCTGAAATTAATAACCCCTTTCCTCCAGCATTCACTGTTAATGCTTTGTCCTATTTGTGTTTATCATTGTCCTGTTGTCTGATCTGAAACCTACCAACATCTATGGGAGCCTTTCCATTGACTTTACATGGGCTTTGGATCAGGCCACAAGTAGGTAGATTATGTCAGCTCTTGTTAAATCACCAATAATCGTAATAATTTAGTTCCATTAAAAAACTGTTGAGAATAAACATTATGTTAAAGGAATTAAATGTTTACAATTCTTTCCATTTTAATAATCTAAGCTCTTATTAGCAATATAAACAAAGATTTTTAAATATATGGGTGACAGAATACACCCCTGTATTCATACCCCACACTCTATTGTAATAATCTTTGTACAAGGTATGCCTTTTAAGGTATCATTTGAAAACTCATAATTTGCTGGTCAGTTTTGTCCTCATAAAATGTGGGTCAACATTGTATATGAAGTTATAAGATTCCCCTGTATGATGTTATTAACACATGTTCCAAAACACACAGCCTGCCCAGGCAGAAGTCAGCAAACAGGTCTGTCCTAAACAAAGGAATGTGTGCTAAGCAGTAAACAGGATCATGAAGCAGGAAGGGAAAACAAAGGAAGCTCAAACAGATGGAAAAAATCCAGTAGGGAACATCCTTCCACATAGACTGTCTCCTGTTTCTCAGATGGAAATGTTTTTCAAGAGTGACAATGAAACTATAAAAAGGAGGGGCAAACACACCAAAGGACCCCTCTCTCTCCCAGCCCATTGCATTCTCTGCACTTGAGAAGATAAAAGAAACAGCCATTGGACTCTGGGGAAGGGGTCCTGACCTGTAGAGATTGGTCAGTAATCTTGCTGGAAGCATGTGGTGAGAAATTTTGCTTGAATCTGATATAGTTTAAGTTAGATACTAGAATGCATTTTTTCTTTATTTTTCTTGTAACCATTTCTGATTTTTATGCCTCATTACTCATACTCAAAATCTATCTCTTTGTAGTTAATAAACTTGTTTTATTATTTGATCTAATCCAATGTATTTAAATTGGAATGTTTGGATAACTCCATTTAAGATAATAAGCTGATATATTATTCCCTTAAAGGAATAACAGTATTACTATATTTGTACTGTCCAGAAGGGGGCTGAACAGTAAAGGATATATATCTCTGTGGGGAATCTGAGACTGGGAGTATGTTGGGGTCACCCTGCAGTATAACTAAGGCTGGTGAGTGGCAGGCTGTAGTTACACAAACACATCTGGGAGTGATCTGCATGCTGGAAGATGTTTGTGAGCAGTAATGATTGAAGGCTGCAGCAGCCAGGCATTGTAAGGCACCCCAGACTGCAGGCCAGGAGAGTAACAACCCCCACCCAACACCGATCTGGAGTGCATCCTGGTATGTCACAACATGGTTTTAATATTTATTGTTGTTAACATTTATATTGAGATAGCACAGCAAGATTCAGCCCCATTGTGCTAGGCATTGTACAAACATATAATATTCCCTGCCCCAAAGAGCTTACAATCTAAAAGATAATTATCAGGTGTCTGAGACAAATGACAACCAGTGTGGAGTGTGGAAGAAAGGTAACAAATAAATATTATAAGAGGTGTGTAATACTTAACCACTTAATAGTAGTGATCACAGCTCTCCACCTGCCTAGCCATTATTAAGTTGTACTTAACAATGTGAATTACCACAGAGGTGAGTTTTGCATAAGGACTTGAAGGAGGACTAGCTATTTGACAGATTTTCACTGGGAGCTTTTACCAGCGCAGGAGGGGAAGCATGGGATAGAATGTGGAAGTTCTTGTTGGAAAAATGGAGAACCAGATGGTTGACATTGACAAGAGTGAAGGTAGGAGTCAACTTTGTAATAAATTAGGTAGCATGGTCAGTCAGATAGCATGAAGCAAAACTGTGGAGGATGTTGAAGGTTGGGAGAAGAGGTTTGTGTTTGATGCTGTCATGGCTACAGGGCAAATTGCACCTTAGACTCCTTTTAGTCCCTCTCAAGTGCACCCCTTAGCTGACAAGCCTGGCTTCCAGCATCTTGCTTTGGGTAGAACCATGCGGAAGCAATCCCTCTCAGGCTGGATCTCTGGGCTACAGCCCCTTAGTTCCCAACCACATTAACAACACAAGCCCAAGTTGTTTTTTGGCATCTGTAAATTACCCTTCAGGAGTCTGTAACAGCAGTGACTCAAAAACTTTGTCTTTGAAACCATTATTTATTCATTCCTCAAAAGGTAAAAAGCTTTTAGGAAAATTGGTTATCATGCTGACAGGCCTGGGCAGATACTTCCTTACTTAACCTCTCTATCCATAGCTCAAAGAGGTCCAGCTTATTCCCATTTCTGAGTTGGGAGAGCCAGCCTGTCCTGCTTGCAGTATACTCCCTCTGTCAATCTGGGTGTCAGATTCCATTTGTTGACAACCCATTCCACACTTCTCCTCCCTGAGGCCAGATTGTTTTAGGTTTAAGATTCTCTTTGATTCTGTGCACAGCCTTGGCAAGAATAAACCATTCTAGCCTGGATAGAGCCAGATATGGGGTATTCCCCAACAAATAGCTTTTCCATTGCTTTCTCCAGGACTCTTATCTGTGTCACTCCTTTGCTTCCTGCTAGTTTCACCCTTAGCCACCTTTGATATAACTCCTGGCAGTTAAGCAGGTTAATATCAAACATAACCCGATGAGGATATATTTATTTTTAAAAAATACACCTAATGCCCTCTTTCTCCTCAGAGAAGGGGAGCCAGAGGAGGGACTTAAAGAAGAGGTGACAGAGCAATGAACCAAGAAGATGATCTTAGCAGCAGCATTTTGAATGGATTTGAGAGGGGCAAGAGTATACAGTGAGAAGAGGAGGGGCCAAGGACAGAGTCCTGAGAGACTCCTACCAAGAGAGGGAAGCTGATAATGTCCCATTAATACTGAAGGATAAATCTCAGTATAGCTAGACAAATCCACCAAATATATGGGTTTGCTAAGAAGATAAAAACTTGGCCAGACAGATAACAGGGACATTTCTAGCCCAAAATTAAAATCTTGTAAAAACAAGCTTTTATAAAACCTAACACCAATTTTCAAAATGAAAACAATCCTTTTAAAACAAATTAATATTCCGCAGCAGTATTAGAAACACTAACATTGCAACAGGAAGAACATGAAAGTAAAACTGACTGTAAACAAAAGTGAAACTTATTGAAAGAATATATGAGAGACGAAAGTAAAGAAAGAAAGTAAACAGTGATAAGTAAACCGGATCTTAAAAATTATTTCACTCTTAATAATCTAAGGTTTACAGGTAAAGAAAGTTGTTTGAGATTTTTCAATTGGCAAAAATGCACCTTTTTAGAATGTCCACAGTTTATAAATGTATTTTAAGAAGCATTTAAAATTAGCATTTTCTTCTATGAAGTACATGCTAAAGCACATAATTATAGTGTCTTTGGCAAGTCTATATTTTCCAAGCAAGAAACCTGTTACTCACAACAATCATATCCATAGATGAATTAAGATCCAGAACCTCTGAATTTCTCAACAAGAAGTTTTCACATCACTTTTAAAAGGGAAGTGATGTGTAGTCTCAATATAGATGCAAACTGAATTGAAAATTACTTTTCAAAGCCACAAACAGAGCTGACGGAAAAATTTTAAATTTACTGAACATGCACCTGTCAGCAAACAGGGATTCTAGTCACCATGGACATGAGCGTGCAAACACTCACTACGGAGCTCAGTGCTTAATACCATGAGTAATTGCTCATTCCTGTCCTCCAGACTCAACCTTCTTTCTATCCAGATCACTGCACTTTCCATGTTAATGAATTTCTTTCACCTCAGCTACCCTCAGAGGCAATTCTCCCCTAAGTATCACCCTAAAAACTTCTTTTTCTTCATCAGTTACACAACTGACTTTCTCTGTCCAGCATTTTTATGTAATATGTCCTGTATAAAGAATGTGGTGCCAAATGAAATTGAATTGTAACAGTTACAGCTAAAATAATTATTGATAAGGAAATGAAATAGGTAAGACTTATATCTACATCAAAAATGGAGGGCCAAATTTACCACTAGCATAAGGGAACACAATTCCATTGACATAAATAGAGTTGTGGTTGCTGTCACAGCAGTAGATTTGATCTGGAAGTTGTATTAACATAACAATAGGGCTTCTGGTTTAATGGGTTATTAATTTCATGGGGGAGGGGTTATTTTTAGCAATATTTGAGTTTTATATAGATGTCAAAAAACTAGGGGTTTTGGGGGCTCTTTGTACATACTGTAATGAGTAATGTATATTATATAATGAATAATCTCTTTGTAATGTTACCTAGTGCACTTAACGTTGTACTGTTTCAAACAGCACTATGTTAAAGCACAGGAAGGAACCTTTAGTGTGTACCAACAGGGTCCACACAGACCAATTAATGCACAACATATTAGTGTGGTTTAGAAATCACACCCCCGAATTAGTCCGCATTAATGCTCTATGTAGACAAGGCCTTAGATACAAATAAGCACTTCAAATGTTTTTCCAGAGTTTATGGGATAAACTCTAGTTTTAATTGATTGATTGATTGAATTTGGGGTGTTTTATTGCTGTTTATCAGTTAAAACCTAAAATCAGCAGGCCTGCATAATTAGCTGACATTGAAAGTTCATAGTGAACCACATAAAAGCAATTTGATTTATTTTTGTAATATTTGAAAGTTGGCATTTACCTTGTAAAAATTCCACCATGCAAGAAATGAAGTAGAAAAATCCAGTTCAGCTTCCCAGGATCAGGGCTTCCACAGTCGTCTTTAAACCATTCATAACTAAATATCTGTACTATTATTGATGACAGCAACCTAAAAACCAGTGTCAAGATACCCAAAGAATATTGTCCCTCACAGAAATAGTTACTAGTGACCCAGATATCTGCTGCAATATCAGCTACATAAATTACAATTCCAAGAACTGACATAGTAAAATTCCACTTAGTAAATTTCATTCTGAGTTAGTTTTTCATTATTGTCACTGTGTTATCACTTAATATAAGAAGGAGAAGAAGTCAGAGCATATCTAAATACACTCTTACATCTAGTGATACAACCTTCTCAGCATGTTTTCTATAAAGCAAAGCTGTAGTGTATATTTTCAGTATGGAAAATTGAATCAAAATAAAGAGACTTCAAGTTTTATGTTCTTTGCTAGAATACTAAACTAATTCCATTGCTACATGTCCATTCCAGAAAGCGTACATGTAAACATCTTTTTAATTACGCTGGTAGATGTCATTCTTCCTAGTTGCTGGCTCCTGAAAAGAAGAATAAATGAAGAGTCACCAATAACAAGAGCAATAATTCAGAAAAGCATAAAGCCCTCCAGCAAGTCACATAATAATTTAAAAGGAAAAGAAAAGTATGGGAGACGCTCATGGACAATCACTGGGGAAGATAAACTTCTGACCAGTTGAAATTACTCTCCTGACAGCAGTGATTCTGAACCTTGCTCAGTACCAGTGGAACTGTCTTGTTATAAGTAGACATTTCTAAGTGTAGAGTTAAGAGATGCTAAGAAACAAGCCCATTACCATGAGCTTTTTAAACCTCAGTTAGTGTGGGTAAAGATGGTGACTCCTTCCCAACACTACTCATTAAGACAGAATATTCATGAAAGCCAGCCTTTATGGACTCTCAAAAGGTATTAGAGGCAAGGGGTGTATGGTAATATCTTTTACTCGACCAACTTTTCTGTTGGTGACAGACACACACTTTTGATCTTACACAGAGCTCTTCTTCAGACCGTCTTACCTCGCCTACCTTGTCTCATTAATCCCCTGGGACTAACATGGCTACAACAACACTTTCAAAAAAAGTGTCTTCCACAGTCAACAGCTAATCCATGAGAATCTGGGCTTGTTTCAAGATACTACCTTCTTCCTCTGCCTCTGAGTGCTCACAAACAGTGGAGAACAATCATACCTTGAATACACATCATTATACAGCTACACGCATTGTGTGATTGGAAGACTTTTCACTGTTTAATGGTTTTATCTTTCATGTTTGTCCATATTCAGTGACTACAAAAGATTACCCCTTAGAGGCTACTGAACAGGATCGAGATGAAAGATCATTCCTGTGCAGGAATTGCTAGCCAGACCCTGCCTTACTCAGGGCCGGCTCCAGGCACCAGCCCACCAAGCATGTGGTTGGGGCGGTGCCTGGAGAAGGGGCGGCGTGGCGGGGCGTTCTGGCCCGAGAACGGGGCCGCGACTGGGCTCGCCGCCCTCCCTGCAGCGCTCCAGCCGCCGGGGACAGCGGAGCTGCAGCGGGCTCGCCGCCCTCCCCCCGGCGCTCCGGCTGATCGGGGAGAGCAAAGAGCCGCAGCCGGCTCGCCGCCCTCTCCCCGGCGCTCTGGCCACCGGGAAGAGCGGAGAGCCCAGGCCGGGCTCGCCGCCCTCCCCCCCGGTGCTTCGGCCAGTCGGGGAGAGCGGAGAGCTGCGGCGGACTCTCCGCCCTGCTCCCAGCACTCTGGCTGCCGGGGACAGCGGAGAGCCCTGGCCGGGCTCTCCGCCCTGCTCCTGGCACTCTGGCCGCCGGGGGCTCGCCGCCGGGGAGAGCGGAGAGCCCCAGTCGGGCTCTCCACCCTGCTCCCGGCACTCTGGCCGCCGGGGAGAGTGGAGAGCCCCGGCCGGGCTCTCCGCCCTCCTCCCGGCGCTCTGGCCGCCGGGGAGAGTGGAGCCGCGGCGGGCTCGCCGCCCTCCCCCCGGCGCTCCAGCCGGTCGGGGACTGCAGGCCCACGGCCGGGCTCGGCGCCCTCCCCTGCCGTGCTGGGGTGTGGGGGGGTGGTGCGGCAGGTGGCTTTTTTGCCTAGGGCGGCAAAAAAGCCAGAGCCGGCCCTGGCCTTACTGTAGAATATGTATCCTTATTATCGGGGAAGCAGATTACAGTTCCTACATTTAGGTTGCCTAACAATTTCCATTATAATGATTTTTGTGACTTTTTCTTTGAGAATCTCTCACGCCTCTATTGTTTTCAACATACCTTTGATATTCAGCAGAGGGAATGCCCTTGAGGGATCAGTCTTGGGATCAATCTTATTTAACATTTTCATTCATGACCTTGGCACAAAACGTGGGAGTGTGCTAATAAAATTTGCAGATGACACAAAGTTGGGAGGTATTGCCAATACAGACGAGGACCGTTATATTATACAAGATCTGGAGGACCTTGAAAATGGGAGAAATAGAAAAGGGATGAAATTTTACAGTACTAAGTGCAAGGTCATGCACTTAGGGACTTACAAGAATTTTTGCTATAAGCTGGAGACTTCTTAGTTGGAAGCAACAGAAGAGGAGAAAGCCTTGGGTGTATTGGTTGATCACAGGATGACTCTGAGCTACCAATGTAATGTGGCTGTGCATCAGGCAAAAGATTTCCAGTAAAGATAGGGAAGTGTTATTGCCATTATGCCAGGCACTGGTGAGACCTCATCTGGAATACCATGTGCAATTCTGGTCTCCTGTGTTTAAGAAAGATCAATTCAAACTGGAACAGGTGCAGAGAAAGGCTACTAGTATGATCAGAGGAATGGAAAACCTACCTTATGAGAGGAGACTCAAAGCGCTTGACTTGTTTATCCTAACCAAACAAAGGCTGAAATTAAATATGATTGCTCTCTATAAATACATCAGAGGATAAATATCAGGGAGGGAGAGGAGTTATTTAAGTTAAGTGCCAATGTTTACATAAGAACAAACAAATATAAACTGGTCATCAACAAATGTAGGCTTGAAATTAGACAAAGGCTTCTAACCATCTGAGGAGTGAAGTTCTGGAACAATCTTCCAAGCGGAGCAGTGGAGGCAAAAAATCTAACTGGCTTCAAGACTGAGCTCGATAAGTTTATGGAGGTGATGGTATAATGAAATTGCCTAGAATAGCATGTGGCCCAACCCTCCAGGATTGTCCTGGAATTAAAGACTAATCTTTAAGTAAAGATTATGCCATATAATGAAACCTCCAGGAATACATCCAACCAAAATTGGCAACCCTACCCATTTGCGACTGCTAGTATCAAAAATCCCCAATGGTTGGAGATGGAGCACTAGATGGAGAGGGTTCTGAGTTACTATAGAGAATTCTTTCCCAGGAGTCTTGCTGGGGGGGGTCATGCTGACATGCTCAGGGTTCAACTGATTGCCATATTTCGGGTCAGGAAGGAATTTTCCCCAAGGTCAGATTGGCAGAGACCCCGGGATTTTTTTGCCTTCCTCTGCAGCATGGGGCACAGGTCACTTGCTGGTTTAAACTAGAGTAAATGGTGAATTCTATGTAACTTGAAGTCTTTAAATCATGATTTGAGGACTTCAATAACTCAGTCAGAGGTTATGGGTCTATTACAAGAGGAGTGGGTGGTTCTGTGACCTGTGATGTGCAGGATGTCAGCCTAGATGATCTCAATGGCCCCTTCTGGTCTTAAAGTCTATGAGCTGTGGAATTGCATTTTCTTTGTCTCATAAAATTCCATTCAGTTTTTGTTGAATTTATAAACTGTTAAAAGTCACCAGTTCCCTTCTATTCTCTCACGTGCATGTGTCAGGAAAATTTTGGCAGCATACCAAAATAACCAAACATATGAACATTTCAAAATGTCAGGCTCACACCACAACCAAAGCAGTATGACAGACACTTTATGGGGAACACCTGGGGGCAGCCAGCAGAGCCGGGGCAGGAAGGATTGGAAGGAAGAGAGTTGGGCTGCGCTTGCTTTGGATTTTTGCGATTTTTTGGACACCTGCCCACTAAGAAGTGAACTGAGACCATTAGCTAATATGACATAGACCACAAGAAAGATCCTGACAATTCTTAATTGATATTGACCAGACCAAATTTTGAATAGTAACCTAGCTATTACGAGTCTTCTGTTCTGTCAACTTCCTATCTCAAGTCTTGGCCTAGCTGTGGTCAGTAGAGTGACGTACTCTCAGAACTCAGATACCTGGAGTCCCTTCATCTGACCAAAAAAAAAAAAAATTGTCACTAACTTCTTCCAAATATCAACAGCAATTGACATGATCTGGGGAGGTTAGGGGAGTAAACTTTGGTACACAGTAGTGCATGAGCTAAACTGAACTTTGCTCTTACTAATATTTCATAACCTAATAATTCTTTCATTTATGTAATATTTAAATTGGCAGCCTGTGAGATATATTTCTTAAAAAAAAAATAATTCTCTGAATATACTTGATATATAAGGAACACTTCACTCACCCTTAATATTTAACTGCCATTGTAATGGGTCACAGTAACTACTGTACAGTTTTTAGGATGGTGGATGAAGAATATATCACTATTTGAAAATATAAGAATGTAGCTATTGGCCACTACAGGAGGCAGAATAAGACTTGATGAATAAACAGTCTGATTCAATATGACAAGTCTTATGCTTCTATTTGGACAAGGATAATATAATTGTTGATGTTGATATCTTCCAGGTTAGCAGGGGATTAACATGTATAATGGGCAATATGCTATGGGATACCTGGGGGCAAGTTTTTAGATGACTTCAGTCATGATCTGTGATTTTTGTGCTTGAAATATGTGTGTGTAAATTGGGTAGTTGGACTTCTAATTACTCATAAGGGCCCCATCTCTGTACCCTCATTTCAATATCTGAGCAACTCATAAACATTAATGAATTCATCTTCTCCACACTCTTCAATAGGGAAGCATTATAATCAATATTTTGTCAAGGTAGCACAGGAAGTCTGTCACAGATCCACAAACAGAATCCATATCTCCCAAACTTCACTCTACTGCCTTAATCACAAGACCATGCACAAATGCCTTTTTGCAGATGCATCTGAAATCTCAACTGGAAATCTGACCCTTAATGTATACAAGTGTTTATGTGTAATCTATGACAGTCCTTCCAATAGTTAAAGCATCTCCTAATGCCATGTGGGGTACAAGTTCAATGCTGACTTGGAGAAGGGTGTTATCTCCTATGCCCTACAGCACCTGGAATCTCCTAGTCCCTGATCCAAGACCTCTAGGCTCAAAACTTGCTTACCGTACAAGATCTGTTAAGATATCATCCATAAGAAGTACAATTTAAGTACCGTGTGCTGCAAAATGTGCCCATTCTGAAACCCAATATACCTTTACACAGTCATTCCGAGATAGAGCAAAAGCTCTAAAATACTAAAAAGTAGACCTTTACCGCTTGAAATATATTTAAAAACACTATCATAAAATGCAAACTTACCTTAATACCTGCCACAGACAAGTCAAAGTTTTCACTGTAAAATCCATAGTCTGCTCCAAGCAGCTTGGAAGGTCTGAACATTTCTCATACTTTCACT
This sequence comes from Trachemys scripta elegans, assembly GCF_013100865.1. Lineage (NCBI taxonomy): Eukaryota > Metazoa > Chordata > Testudines > Emydidae > Trachemys > Trachemys scripta. The sequence continues at coordinate 226,072,427 of NC_048299.1, read as the reverse complement.
GTGTGTCTCGAAAGTTTGCCATCAGCAAAAGTGAAAGGCTACGTGCCATAACGGAAACTGAAACTTAAATCACCTGTTGACCATGTGACATAGTTAATAAACTGCTAGCTATCTGGAACTGTCAATCCTTATGAATGTATACATATTGGAATAAGAATTCTAAAACAGCCTTTATCTATGGATTTTTAATATAGTCCTGAAATAAAGGTTATTTAACTAAATCTCATTTCATGTCTTTTATTCCATGAAAGTATATCCACTTGTTGAAATAAAAGACGGTTACTCACCGTTGTAACTGTTGTTCTTCGAGATGTGTTGCTCATATCCATTCCATTAGGTGTGTGTGTGTGCGCGCCGCGTGCACGATCGTCGGAAGATTTTACCCTAGCAACACCGGCGGGTCGGCTGTGGAGCCCCCTAGAGTGGCGCCTTCATGGCGCTGAATATATACCCCAGCCGACCCGGCGCCCCCTCAGTTCCTTCTTGCCGGCTACTCCGACAGTGGGGACGGGGGGCGGGTTTGGAATGGATATGAGCAACACATCTCGAAGAACAACAGTTACAACGGTGAGTAACCGTCTTTTCTTCTTCGAGTGCTTGCTCATATCCATTCCATTAGGTGACTCCCAAGCCCAACTTAGGTGGTGGGGTCGGAGTGAGACATTGCTGTGTGCAAAACCGCTGACCCGAATGCAGCATCGTCCCTGGACTGCTGCACTAGTGCATAGTGGGCTGTAAACGTATGGACTGATGACCAAACCGCCGCTCTACAAATGTCCTGTATCGGAACATGTGCCAGGAAAGCAGTCGAGGAGGCTTGGGCCCTCGTGGAGTGAGCGGTGAGGTGCGGTGCTGAGACACCTGCCCGGTCATAGCAAGTCCGGATGCAAGACGTAATCCAGGAGGATAGGCGTTGTGAGGAGACCGGTGAGCCTTTCATTCGGTCGGCCACTGCAACGAAGAGTTGCGTCGTCTTTCTAAAGTGCTTTGTGCGGTCAATGTAGAAGGCCAGGGCCCTTCGTACATCCAGGGAATGCAAACGTTGATCCTGGCGAGTGGCATGTGGTTTGGGATAAAAGACCGGGAGAAATATGTCCTGGTTGATATGAAATGGAGAAACCACCTTAGGGAGAAAGGCAGGATGTGGGCGAAGCTGCACTTTATCCTTATGGAAAACTGTATAAGGGGGCTCGGATGTAAGCGCCCTGAGTTCAGAAACTCGCCTTGCTGAGGTGATGGCTACGAGGAAGGCTGTCTTCCAGGATAGGTACAAAAGTGAGCAGGTGGCTAGTGGTTCGAATGGAGGACCTGTGAGTTTGGAGAGAACCAGATTGAGATCCCACGTCGGGACGGGATGACGCTGTTGCGGGTACGTCCGGTCTAAGCCCTTGAGGAATCTAACAACCATCGGGTTAGAGAATACCGAGGACGCGAGTTCCCCTGGGTGAAAGGCCGATATAGCGGCCAGGTGAACTCTAATTGAAGATATCGCCAACCCTTGTTGTTTTAGGGAGAGGAGATATTCCAATATGAGAGGAATGGGTGCCTGCAACGGGGACGTGGCTCGTTGTTCGCACCAACAGGAGAACCGTTTCCACTTGGCCAGGTACGTGGTCCGTGTTGAGGGTTTCCTACTGCTCAGCAGGATCTGTTGGACAGAGTGTGAGCATTGCCGCTCTGCCTGGGTGAACCATGGAGCAGCCACGCCGTGAGGTGGAGTGATTGCAGGTCGGGGTGACGCAGCCGACCGTGGTCCTGAGATATGAGATCCGGACATAATGGAAGCGGGATCGGTGTCTGAACCGAGAGTTCCAACAGTGTGGTGTACCAATGTTGTCTCGGCCACGCTGGAGCGACCAGAATTATCTGTGCCTGGTCTCTGCGCAATTTGAGCAGTACCTTGTGGACCAGAGGAAACGGAGGGAAGGCATAAAACAGGTGGTCTTTCCAGGGAAGGAGAAACGCATCCGAGAGGGAGCCCGGAGCTCGACCTTGTAGGGAGCAGAACATGTGGCACTTCCTGTTGTCTCGGGATGCAAACAGGTCTATCTGGGGAAACCCCCACTTCTGGAAGACGGAATGTATGATGTCCGGACGGATAGACCACTCGTGCGTTTGGAAGGACCTGCTGAGTCGGTCCGCTAGAGTGTTCTGGACTCCAGGGAGGAACGATGCCGTGAGATGGATCGAGTGGGCGATGCAGAAGTCCCACAGGCGAATGGCCTCTTGGCATAGAATTGACGAACGTGCTCCTCCTTGCTTGTTGATGTAAAACATGGCCGTGGTGTTGTCGATGAGAACCAACACACAGCGGCCACGTAGGAGATTGAGGAATGCCTGGCACGCCAGGCGTACCGCCATCAGTTCCCGAACATTGATGTGCAGGGCTAACTGGGATGCAGTCCACAGGCCCTGGGTATGGTGTTCGTTGAGATGGGCGCCCCAACCCAGAGATGACGCGTCTGTGACCAGGTGCAGAGAGGGTTGTGGGGCGTGAAATGGCATCCCCTCGCAGACCACATTGTGATCTAGCCACCAGGTGAGGGAGGCCAGGATCGAGTTCGGGACCGTGACCACCAAGTTCAGGCTGTCCCGATGTGGACGGTATATTGATGACACCCAGGTTTGAAGCGGGCGAAGCCGAAGTCTGGCATGCCTGGTTACGTACGTGCAGGAAGCCATGTGACCCAGCAGGGTAAGGCACGACCTCACCGTGGTAGTTGGGAAGGCCTTGAGCCCTTGAATGAGGTTCGTGATGGTGCCAAAGCGGTTGTCTGGCAGGATGGCTTGTGCACGTCTGGAGTCTAGAACTGCGCCGATGAATTCTATTCTCTGGGTAGGTTCTAGAGTGGATTTGTCCTTGTTGAGTAGGATGCCCAACTCGTTGAATGTGTGCACTATTCTGTGGACGTGAGCTTGAACTTGCTCCTTGGTGCGACCGCGCACCAGCCAGTCGTCTAGGTACGGGAACACCTGTACCCCTTGCCGACGAAGGTACGCTGCCACGACAGCCATACATTTCGTGAACACTCTTGGGGCCGAGGATAGGCCGAAGGGAAGGACAGCAAATTGGTAGTGCACCGTGTTTACCACGAATCGCAGGAAGCGTCTGTGAGGCGGGTAAATTGCAACGTGAAAGTATGCGTCTTTCATGTCGAGGGCGGCGAACCAGTCTCCAGGATCGAGGGAAGGGATAATGGCCCCCAAAGAGACCATGCGGAACTTCAACTTTACTACGAATTTGTTGAGTCCGCGCAAGTCCAAGATGGGCCGTAGACCTCCTTTGGACTTGGGGATCAGGAAGTAACGGGAATAAAATCCCCTGCCCCTTAACTCTATCGGAACCTCCTCTATGGCCCCCATGGCCAGGAGCATAGAAACTTCCTGTATAAGAAGTTGCTCGTGAGAAGGGTCCCTGAAGAGGGACGGGGAAGGGGGGGAGGAGGGGGGGATTGAAGAAAACTGGATAGCGTATCCCCTCTCCACCGTGCGGAGGACCCAACGGTCCGAAGTTATAAGGGACCAAGCACGGTGGAAGTGGGAGAGGCGATCCCGAAAGGAGGGAGCTGGATCCTGGGGGATGACTGGGGCGCCGTCCTCGACCGCACCTTCAAAAGTTCTGTCTAGGACCTGAAGGTGGTCTTGGTGGCCCTTGGTTCTGACCGGGTTGAGGGCCAGCCCATCTTCTCCTACCACCTCGCCCTCGCCTTCTGGCAGGGTCCTGTCTCTGGCGAGGTGGAGGGGGGTAAAAACGTTGAGGCTGGGGCCTAAATGGTCTGCGCTGGGGACCCGCAACATGCATCCCCAAGGAGCGCATGATTGTCCTGGAGTCTTTGAGGCTCTGCAATCGAGAGTCCGTCTTCTCCGAGAACAGCCCCTGTCCTTCAAAGGGCAAATCCTGTAGGGTCTGCTGTAATTCAGGGGGCAAACCCGAGACTTGGAGCCAGGAGGTCCTGCGCATAGCGATACCTGTGGCCAGGGTCCTTGCGGCCGAGTCCGCTATATCCAGGGAGGCCTGTAAGGAGGTCCGAGCCACCTTTTTACCCTCCTCGACCATGGCTCCAAACTCTTCCCTGGACTCTTGGGGAATCAACTCCTTAAACTTCCCCATAGAGTTCCAGGAGTTGAAATTGTAGCGGCTCAGTAGCGCCTGTTGATTCGCCGCTCTAAGTTGTAGCCCTCCGGCTGAGTAAACCTTACGGCCGAACAGATCAAGCCGCTTAGCCTCTTTTGATTTTGGCGCTGCAGCCTGCTGGCCGTGGCGCTCTCGTGCATTCACTGATTCCACCACTAGTGAACACGGTTGGGGGTGTGTGTACAAGTACCCATAGTCCTTAGATGGGACAAAGTATTTCCTTTCCACCCCTCTCGCTGTGGGTGGAATGGAGGCAGGAGTCTGCCATATCGTATTCGCGTTCGTTTGGATCGTGCGGATCAAGGGTAACGCCACCCTCGATAGGGCATCCGATCCCAGGATATTCACGATCGGGTCGTGCACCTCCACTATCTCCTCCGTCTGCAGGTCCATGTTACGGGCCATCCTGCGGAGGAGATCCTGGTGAGCCCGAAGATCTATCGGAGGGGGACCCGTGCATGAAGTGCCCGCCACTGCCTCATCCGGAGAGGAGGAGGAGGACGCCTCCGGCGGTAGTGGATCCAAGGGGGGGGCCCGGTCCCCCTGGTCTTGGGTCGGAGCGTCACCTGTACTTGGGTCCACGGTGTCGGGTGGTGTGGACACAGAAGCCTCTACGCCTCCAGGCGGAGGCCGAGAGATGGTGGATTCTGGGGCCCTTCTGGCCGAGTGACCCGAGCGAGAGGTCGATGGTAGTGAAGCCCCTTGCTCCTGGTGGTACGCCCACGGGGTCCAAAACGACCAGTGAGATGGTCCATGAGGGTGGTCCTCTGCCCTCTCCTGCCAATGGCCCAAGTCTCGTTCCTCGGCCTGTCCCTGAGGGGGGTATGCCGATCTCGACAGGTCCTCCGATGAGCGAGATGCCGATCTTGACGGCCATGGCGGTGCCGCGCAAGATGAAACGATCCCCGTGGTCTGCGGTGCCGCACGGTGCCGGTCCGGAGATGATCTATCTCTGTGCGGTGCCGGCGATCGGTGCCGGGACCGCGACCGGTGCCGATGACCTCGTCGGTGCCGGGAGTCGGATCTGGACCTCGACGAGGACCTAGAGTATGCCCGGTGCCGGGATCGGCCCCTCGGCATCGAGCGTCGAGCGTGGCGGTGCCGAGAACTACGTCTCGACGTTGACCGGTGCCGACGATCATATCGGTGCCAAGACGTAGAGCGGTGCCGCGAAGAAGATCTTGACCGCGAGTACGACCGGCGCCGAGGCGATATTCGGTGCCGGGACTGCGAGCGGCGTGGGGACCTGCTTCGGGACCTGGATCGGCGCCGAGGTTCCAGCCCTTGTGATGGAGGGCGCATCAAGGCAGGTTTCCCTCTTGACTGTACCGGGCGAGTCAGCGGTGCAGTCGGTGCCGGTGGTTGAGGCGGTGCCGGCTCCGTGAGAGCTATCAAGTCTCTCGCCGCCTCGAAGGTCTCCGGAGTCGACGGGAGACACTGTATCACCGCCGGCCTCGGTGGAGACGCTATTTGTACCGGACTCGACGGCCTCGGCGCCGGAGTCGACGGTGCTGGAGGTGCCTGTTTCCGTTGCTCCACCGGCGGACGCGGCTCTACCCCCGGCACTGGGGGAGCCGGCGCCTTCGGCACGGACGTCCCCGTCTTATGGGCTTTTATATGCCCTGGGGATAATGACCGGCGCCGCGGCACTTGCTGTGTTTGCGGTGCCGACGAGGTCCGGTGCCGGGGAGGCTTGTCTGACGCCACTCGCGTGGTCGTCATAGCCGGTGCCGCCGGGGCACTGCGCACCGAAGTGCTAGGCGTCGGAGTCTGGCCCGTGGAAGGAGTGTCCGGGCTAAGTGCCGCCTCCATTAGGAGTTGCCTGAGCCGAAAGTCCCGCTCCTTTTTGGTTCTTGGTTTGAAGGCCTTACAGATCTTGCATTTGTCTGTTTGGTGGGACTCTCCCAGGCACTTCAAACAGGAGTCGTGCGGGTCGCTCGTTGGCATAGGCTTAGCGCAGGAGGCGCACTGCTTGAAGCCGGGAGCGTTGGGCATGAGCCCGGGCCCGCGGCCGGGGAAGAAAGGGGGAGACGACCCCCTTAACCCCTTAAACTATAATAACAACTATAACAAGTTTAAACTATTGAACTATAAACACTATAACTACAACTATAACTATAACTCTGAATGACTAAGTACGCTAGGGAGAGTGGAGATCAGCTATGCCGCGCTCCACAGTTCCAACGACCGTCAGGGGCGGTAAGAAGGAACTGAGGGGGCGCCGGGTCGGCTGGGGTATATATTCAGCGCCATGAAGGCGCCACTCTAGGGGGCTCCACAGCCGACCCGCCGGTGTTGCTAGGGTAAAATCTTCCGACGATCGTGCACGCGGCGCGCACACACACACACCTAATGGAATGGATATGAGCAAGCACTCGAAGAAGAACACTGGTTTCTTAAGACTTATTGATCAAAATCAATATACATATATATGTAGATTTAGCAAAGCCTGTGAATATATTTGACTTATTAATAAATAAAGAATTGTTCAGCAGTTGTCTTTGCAATAAGATACATTGTAAAATGTATACAAAAGGTAAGGGTTTTGCTTTTTCATGCAATGAGATGAACAGATGGCAGATGAATGTGTTTTGATGCTTGGAACAGGTAAGTGTACAAAAAAATTCTCCCTGGCAAAAATGCAATAATGGGGAAGCATAAAGATTCAACAGATTGAAAAGGGAACGTCTGCTGATGGCCAGAAAATACATATATCTTTTTTTTTTAAAGTGTTTTATAGCTGCAATTGCAAAGGTATAAAAATAACAAACAAACAAAAAAGCTCAAACAAAAAAAAACCCTATCTTACTAATACTTCTAACTAGCAGCTTCTAAATTATATTGGAATGATTTATTTTGTGAAATCATCTGCATTACCCTATTCAGCAAATTTTCTATAATAAACACAGAATTATATTTCCATGCTTAGGCAACAGAGATGCTATTATTTAGCCTCAATGAAAAGCTTTTACTCTCAGCAGTTATACATATCATGGGCAAAAGATAAAAGCTGAGAACCACATTTTTAAACGTGTTTAGGTGTCTATTTGCACCAAAAAAAATTTTTTTTTTTAAACTTGGCCGTGAGTTAATATCATTTGGTTGTAAAATATGAAGCAACCTCATTTCAAAACTCATTTTGTTTAGTTCTTTTGTTGTTTATAATGTTCACACTCTCCTGTTCAGACTATTTTTTTCGCAAATAAATAATTTTTGGTTAGTATGCTTGCTTTTACTAAAAATGCAAACCTGCTATTTGAATTGGAGAAGCTGAAGCAAATCACTGTCCACTCTAGAAGCTCTAGTAGAATTGCAAAAACATATTTACAGCAGCCACTTCAGTCAGTGCATACTAGAAAGAGGGGTATCAAAGTTTTGTACCTAGTGGTCAGGTCCTGGAAACGAAGACCAAAGGCTTTCTTGTGGCAGAAAGAACCTGTAAATTAATTCCTCAAAGGCTATTACTGCTGCCATCTACAGACCAAATAGCTTCATAGCTCCTACATGTAATTAGAAAAGACATTATTTATTTAGAAGAAATTTACACTGATACTAAAAAAGAAAAAAGACACTTGATGGTTGATTTCATAAGCAGTCAGAATCTTACCATTCAAAGCAATTAAGGAGGAAAAAATCACCAGCACAGTTTGTGGGAGATTTTTAGCAAATTTGAAGAGGTTTTCCCTCTCATACTTTCAGGATTATGCAAAAAAACTGAATTTACATTAGAGAGAGCCAGCTACCAAAATACACAAGTTGCTTAGGTATCTTCAGGTCCCATCATTTTTATATGTGACATCACAGATATGCCTAACCCAAGAGCCAAATTTTACCTGATGGCTGAAAATAGGTTTAATGGAACCCCAAACAGATGCACATGTACACTGCAAAAACAGCATTTTAAGGCATCTGATTTCTGGATGAGGCCAATTCCATTCACCAACCCATGCTCAACTATAGACAGTAGGAGTAATCAAGAAGGGGGAGGTAAGGTTGTGTGTAAAGGCCACTGCTGAGTCAGAGCATACATATATAACATGCAGCCTTAGCCCCTCTGACTCCAAGCAAATCCTGTAATTGCCCCTCTGAGGCTGAAGATCCTGGAAAGTGAGAAATTAATGTGATGAGTGTGATATAAATAATGGTTCTGATAGATTAAGGAGGCTGGCTTGGCAAAATTATGGAGGCACCAGAATGGAGACAGCCAATAAGTGTTCTGTTGTCCATCTGCCGTCTGGAATTTCTGGTGTGCACCTATAAACAGCTCCAGCCAGAATTTGGTCCCAGAGAGATTTTTAATCATTGCATAAAGGATCATCAACAGAAGTAATACTTTCCAGACCAACATCATAACACTGTCAGACCCACACTTTGGAATCCCTCCCAAAAATTCTACTTGTACAGATAGCCCATAATTCTAATTGTGTCCCTCCCACTGTTTAGGATAGTTACCTTCACTGGATCTGTGAAGGTAGGCATGGTGATCCGTGGGTTTCCTGTATATAGTTGTCTGTCAGGTTCCATTGTTGAAGCTGATCATGGTATCCAGGGAGATTTCCACCACAACTTCAACAACCACCACCCATCCATCAAACTCTCTCTGGAACACTCCCACACTAGCATGAACTTCCTGGATACCACCACCAATAGAACCTAAAGACTACTATATACAAGAAACCCACGGATCACCACACCCACCTTCAGAGATCCAGTGGCTATCCGAAATGCACCAAGAAATCTATAGTCAGGCACTCAAATACCATAGAATACGCTCCAAGGAGAAAGTCCAGGATATATACCTTAACACACTAAAACCACCTTCTCCAAAAAAAGGACACTTCACCAGAGAAGTAGCTCACATCATGGAATGGGCCACCCAAATACCCTGAGAGAACCTGCTTCAGTATGGAAATAAAAAACCCCTCTGACCGCACACCCCTAGTTGTCACCTCACTGGAACCCATACGGGGTAGCATTAAACAATTACAACCCATACTTATGGGGACTACATCTTGAAAGAAATCTTTCCTGAACCCTCCTCTTCTGGCCTTCAAACAATCCCCCAGCCTTTCCCAACTCATTATCAGAAGCAAGGTCCCCACAGACCAGGACATACCAACTCAAAGCGGCACCAGATGCTGTCAGAATAGATGCAAAACCAGTAGACATATCTCCACTGCTAGGATGATCAACAACTCCCACAACACACCTTTCGAGACCCATGGATCCTACACATGCCTATCACAATATATGGTGTACCTCATCCAGTGCACTAAATGCTCCAATAACAACTATGTGGGTGAAACCAGACAATCACTATGCTCTCACATGAATTTATACAGGAAAATGATAAAAGACAAAAACACCATATCACTGTGGGTGAACACTTTTCACAAAATAAGTCCTCTGTATCTGACTACTCAGTCCTCATTCTCAAGGGAAATCTGCACAACAAATTCAAAAGATGAGCCTGGGAGCTTAAATTCTTAACTTTGCTAGACACTAAGGCCATGTCTACACTAGCACTTATGATGGCAAAACTTTTGTCACTCGGAGGTGTGAAAAAAGCACCTCCCTGAGTGACATAAGTTTTGCTGGCATAAGCACTGGTGTGCACAGTGCTATGTCAGCAGAGACACTCTCCAGCCAATATAGCTACCCCCACTCTTTGAGCTGGTTTTATGATGTTGATAGGTGAGCTCTCTCCCGTTGGCATAACGCAGCTACAAGAGTGCTCTTAAGCTCATGTAAGCTTAAGCTTGTAAGTGTAGACATGGCCTAAAAAGAGATGTCAAGTATCAGAGGGGTAGCCGTGTTAGTCTGAATCTGTAAAAAGCAACAGAAGTCCTTGCATCTGAAGAAGTGAGGTTCTTACCTACGAAAGCTTATGCTCCCAATACTTCTGTTAGTCTCAAAGGTGCCACAGGACCCTCTGTTGCTTTTTGAATAGAGACGGTGGACTTATGACAACAATCTATAGTCCACTAGCAACCCCCAGCCACAGATGCTTTTTTCCCCTCCCTTCCTTCCCCCTCTCTGCCCCCCATGACTGGAAGATTGTAATGGGCCACTTCAACTTGAATGGGTCTTTGAAATATGTGTTAACTACTTATGCTAAACTATCTGTTCCAACTTCTATTTAGCTGTGACGCTCTGAGGCTTGCAGCATTTCTCAACCTGGGGTCCTCTTGGGGGGTCGCAAGCAGATTTCAGGGGGTCCGCTAAGCAGGGCTGGCATTAGACTTGCTGAGGCCCAGGTCAGAAAGCTGAAGCCCCAACGCATGGGGCTAAAGCCCGGGGCTGAAGCCGAAGCCTGAGTAACTTAGCTTCACAGGGCCCCCTGTGGTGTGGAGCCCTGGGCAACTGCCCTGCTTGCTATCCCTTAGCACTGGCCCTGGCTTTTATATTCAGAAAAACATTTGTTATGGCACACGTGGGCCATGGAGTTTTTATAGCATGTTGGGAGGGCTCAGAAAGAAAAAGGTTGAGCACCCCTCCTCTACACTACAGAGTTAGGCGATGTAAGCCTTATGCCGACCTAATTATATCAGTGTACACACTACAGCCTTACTCCTGCCAATATAATTGACATAATTCCACCTCCATGAGAGGCATAGGGCTTGTCAACATAGTTAGGGCGACAGTGTAGACACTGCATTACTTATATTGGCTGTTGGCTGTCATTCTTGTCAATTTCTAGTGCGGGCAGCCAGGCCCTAGTCTAGCTGTCACCGCAGGGCGGGGGGCCTCCACTAGAGCCTGGCTGCCCCCGGGGGCTTCCCATTCCCAACCAGGCTGTGGCCACCCCACTTCCCACTAGGAGCCAGGCTGCCCCCCAGGTCCCAGCTCCCCCAGCCCAGTTGCTGCCCAGGCTCACAGCTTCGAGTTGACTTGTGCCCACCTGGCTCCCTGCTCCCAGCTGGGTCCTGCCCTGTGGCTCCCTGCTGGGAGCCCTAGCGCTGCCTGGAGGCTCCCTGCAAGAAGCCCACGGTTGCACCTAGGCTCCCAGCTCACTGCCGAGAGACTAGACCCCGCGGTAAGTAGATCTAAGCTACATGGAACGTTTCCCTTTAGTGTAGACAAGGCCTAGGAAGCTCAGCTGAGGTGAACTCTCTGCTCTCAGGGCAGCTGAGGGAAGAAGGCGACTGGGCCAAGGCCAAGCAGCCCCGCCCAACTTCCTCCGCGCAAAGGCCACCTCCCAGCCTCCGTGGGAACAGTCGCGCGCTCAGCTCCTGCGCTGGGCGGAGCGATTCTCCGTGAGGGAGGGGCCAGGGGGAGCTACGTTCTTCTGTCGAGCGCGCGCGCGCCGCCGCCGTTAGGCGCTGCGGGGAAAATGGCGTCACTGCTGCCGCGCATTGAGCGACTCTCCTCGCGAGTGGTGCGCGTGCTGGGCTGTAACCCGGGCCCCATGACCCTGCAGGGGACCAACACCTACCTGGTGGGGACCGGGCCCAGGTAACAGCCCCGCCCCCCGGCAGAGCGCAGGCTCGCGCCACAGGGCCGGCGCCGGCAGCTTCTGCCCGCCCTGACTGCCCAGCACCTGCAGCGCCGCGCGCTCCCAGCCCCGCTGGAACTCCGCAGCCCTCGCCTGGCTGAGGCTGGAGCCCGGTCTCTGAGACAGGCCCAAGCGAGGCCCGTGCCGCTCTCCCCCGAAGTCTGGGAGTGGGGCTATGCTCTCTGTGCTGTCGTGCCTTGTAGGGGGGATTCCGGGGGTCACGGGAAGTGGGGTTGGGAAATTAGGGGCAGTGAAAGGCACTGGCACACAGTTTTATCCGTTTGTATGTTGGATTTCTGGGTTCGTCAGGATTTCACCTTCCCTGTCTTCCTTCCAGAGACCTTATACTTTCCCATATTTCCCTGGGCTTATATGTCCCGAGTTCAGTGATTTACCTGAGGGCGTGATGTAAGCATTGCATTTCCTCATGACAACAGGTACTGGCTCTTTCCCTGGGCTTGCCACAGTTTTTCTTGGCACTCGGTGTAAATTTTTACTTACCGACACTGATGTCGGGTGGTTGTGCCAGGGTCCAAAGTTTCAACATTGTTTATTTTGATTCAAAGATTCCTTTATGCCAGGGATTCTCACACTGGAGGTTGGGACCCCTCAGGGGGTTCGTGAGCTGCCAGCCTCCACCCCAAACCCTGCTTTGCCTCCTGCATTTATAATGGTGTTAAATATATTAAAAAAGTGTTTTTAATTTTTAAAGGGGGGGTCGCACTCTGAAGCTTGCTATGTGAAAGGAGTCACCAATACAAAAGTTTGAGAACCACTGCTTTATGCTGTCTGTAGGTGTTCTGGCAATTAAATGTTACAATGCAATAACCCATCAGCAGTCAAAAAGCAAACATCTGTAAACTCAGCTTGGCCAAAAAAAAACATGTTCTCCCAGCTTTCTAGAAACATATCCTCAATCCTCTCCAAAAATCCTACCGAATACATGGCTTCGGTAGCATGCCCAAACCTCACTGAATTTAGGCTGTTCAGGACAAAAGCAGTGCCAGGGCCCTGATAAAGAACATACTGCCAGGAGCCCCCCACCTTACAATGAGGGGGGAATGCAGCTCGAGCACTTCTGCTGATAGTACTGCAGCAGTGTGTCATAGGAAGAGGTGGTCTTCCCGAAGTATTTAGGGTTTCATCATCCAGGGAATCTCTTAATTCTATAATGACTTTTGTAATTGAACATTTCTGCCATATTTTCTCTCTTCAAATGTAGAAGGATCCTTATTGACACGGGAGAGCCAGCTATCCCTGAATATATTGGCTGTTTAAAACAGGCACTGACTGAGTTCAACATCTCAATCCAGGAAATTTTAGTGACACACTGGCACCATGATCATACTGGAGGCATATCTGATATTTGTAGGAACATCCACAATGGTAGGCAGAAGATTATAGTTTAATTTGACAGTTACTGAAGGGGCACTACTGGTTAGCTATGGGGACAGGAGCCTCTAATTAGAGTGTTTTGGAGGACTGTTAGCTGGACTGTGCACTTGAGATCTTCATGTGAGCCGTACAGTATATTTAAACACATGATGCTGTTACAGCGCATAGTATGAGTACAGTAAATAGTATGAATGTTTGGTTTAGATGCACTCCAAAATGTTTCTTCATGTCAATATATAAATAAGTATGTACATATTTGGAAGGGGGAAAGCCTCGTACTGTTAATAGTCTTTTGTCTATGAATGACGAGAGGGAAGCTAGTTTACCATTGATAATTCACCCAACAACAAGAGATTCCTCCCTGAGTTAACACAGAATAATCAATTGACAATTATTTTCACTTGAACAACAAGTAAATAACTGGATCAGGTGGCTGGTAACCACTCGAATGGAAATTTTTGGTGAACACCCAGACCCCAAATTGTGTAAGGTAGGGACACTTTGCATGTTTGTCCTTACCCAAAATAAATGAAGATATCATATTGATTCAGTGATGCTTGTTTTGGTTAAATCTCTAAGCGGAGAAAGCGGTTTCTTTTTATACTTTATGAACAGTACAGGGAATGCAGCCCTTCTGTGTTTTGTGGGAGATTGCCACAGGCTGTAACCTCACCAGAGTTACTTCCAAGGAGTCCCCAAGGGCAGCTGGAAATGGTGTTGGTGTCTTAATGAGCAAGACATAACTTCTCCAAATGAAACTAATAATGGATTATAAGAATTTCAAAGTGAAATTTCATTTGGAGAAGTCGTCTTTTGTTTATCCTCTTTAAAAAATATTACTGATGCAGAACACCAGCTGTATTCAATTTTTGAGTTTTTCATGTGTTTGAGTGGTCTTGTCTATGTAAATATGATTCCTTCATATACATGTTGTTATTGCAATAAACTTTTTTATTCTTTAACTTTGCATTGAAATAGACTCCTGCACAATGGTACATCTACTCACATTTTGTAATGTTATGGGGCATCCATGCTAGCAGCCTGAGAGTAATCAGTACTTAACTATGAATAGGGCGCTACCAAATTCACAGCCATGAAAAAACGCATCATGGACCGTGAAATCTGGTCTCCCCCTGTGAAATCTGGTCTTTTTTGTGTCTTTACCTTATACTATATAGATTTTGCAGGGGAGACCAGCGCGTTTCTGAAATTGGGGGTCCTGACTCAAAAGGGAGTTGCAGGGGGGGTCGCAAGGTCATTTTATGGAGGGTCACGGTATTGGCACCCTTACTTATGCACTGCCTTCAGAGCTGGGTGGCTGGAGAGCGGTGGCTGTTGGCCAGGTGCCCAGCTCTGAAAGCAGCAACCTGCTAGCAGTAGCGCAAAAGTAAGGGTGACAATACCATACCATGCCATCCTTACTTCTGCACTGCTGCTGCTGGCGGCAGCTCTGCCTTCAGAGCTGGGGTCCTGGCCGGCAGCCACTGCTCTCCAACTGCCCAGCTCTGAAGGCAGCAGCACAAAAATAAGGGTAACAGTACGACATTCCCCCCCCCACAATAATTTGCGACCTCCCCTCTCCCCCCCCCCCAACTCCTGTGGGTCAGGACCCCTACAATTACAACACGGTGAAATTTCAGATTTAAATAGCTGAAATCAAGAAATTTATGATATTTTTTAATTCTAGGGCTGTGAAATTAACCAAAATGGACTGTGAATTTGGTAGGGCCCTAACTGTGAATGATCTAAAATGTAATCTGCTTTTTTAAATAGATTCTGAATATTGCATTAGTAAGCTTCCACGCACTCCTCATCGTGAGGAAATAATAGAAGGAGAAAAGCTAAAGTATTCATATCTGAAAGATGGAGATGTGTTAAAAACTGAGGGAGCCACTCTCAGGTAAATGTTAGTTCTGTGCTAGTAGGCTAAGTTCACTTTTAAAACTAAGAATGTTTTCCTCTCATACCTCATAATTGTGAAGTTACTATTTATAACTGCATCTTAATTTAGTTCTTATTTTTAAGACAGCCAAAACAGTTGAGGAGATTCGTGAGTATGCCACAGTGAAATTATTTTTTCAATATAATTGACTGGAGGGCAGCCTATATGTCAGATCCTGGCACTACTTACTCATGCAGGTAGTCTTTCTGCAGCTGAATAATACTGTTGAAGTCAAGAGGACCTACCTATGTGAGAGGGGATTACCTAATATTATCAGGATCCAGCCCCATGATTTCAGCACTATCTAGCCTCCCTAGAAAAGTTATGAAGGTTCCCTAGATAAAACTGTTCCTTAGGGCAACCATCTATATTCTATGGTGTTTTATACTGTCACCCATCATCATAGTTCCTGAATGGTTTCCATGTAGAATAGATAACAACAAAGTCCATAATGTACTTCATGGAATCCTTGGTACTTGTCTCATTTCAGGGTAAAAAATAAAAATTCTGCTTGGAGTAGAGTTTTTGTTTTTTAGATTTGTATTGTCCAGAATTCTCCCATCAAAATAACGCTGCTCTACTGCTTCTGTCAGTTTTAAGAAAACATCCTGCTTCTTTTCCTTACTCAGAGGGAGTCCCTTTCAAGTCAGTGGTGAATTAAACTACTTCAGTGTTGTAGAACAGTGGTTCTCAAAGCCGGTCTGCCGCTTGTTCAGGGAAAGCCCCTGGCGAGCCAGGCCGGTTTGTTTACCTGCTGCGTCCACAGGTTCGGATGATTGCGGCTCCCACTGGCCGCAGTTCGCCACTCCAGGCCAATGGGGGCTGCAAGAAGGGTGGCCAGCACATTGCTCGGCCCACGCCGATACCACAGTGATGAGTGTAGTATAAGGACCTATGGTATAGAATAGAATATTAGAGCTAATTATGTATGCTAGTTTGCATATATGTTTATGGAGCTTAAGAAAATGGACCAGGTTAGCCCAGATCACATCATCTCTAAGCTAACATTTCATATTAACCCTCTTTCCCTAATAAGGATTCTTTACAGAGGTTTTTTCTAGACTGCCATATTAATTCATGGCTTTATCAGCATTTGTTTCTGTTACATGTAAATGGTGTATATGTGATTGTTGCATATAAAATTATTCATTCCTTTCATTTAATAGAGTTTTATATACACCTGGGCACACTGATGATCATATGGCTTTACATCTAGTGGAAGAAAATGCTATATTTTCTGGTGACTGTATTCTAGGAGAAGGGACAGCAGTATTTGAAGACTTGTATGACTACATGAAATCACTGGAAATGCTGTTGCAAATGCAAGCTGACTTAATATACCCTGGTTGGTAGTTTACATTCTCTTAATTAGATCTACTAGTTTATATAAAATACTTAAAATAGCTCCTCTAAGAATGTAAGAACTCTTACGACAGTCAAATAATATAGTATTTATATAATACTTAATGTACCTTATCCAGTGTTTAGTTATTATAATTAGCTAAAGGGCATTCAGTTTATTCTATTTAAGATACTGCATGTGTGCTTGCCATGATGCTATCCATTTCTCTCATGAGCATTATTATATTTGAGTGAAACTTGTGGTTGTGAAAAGTGCAGAATTGATAGCCCAGAAAACCAGAATCTTCTGTCAAAGAACACATGCACGAGAGGCAGCATCTGTGCAAGCTGCTTCACACCATCCTGCCACTACACCTAAACCTGAACTAAAAAGACCACCTATAAAGCAGGGGGGGGGAAGATGGGGTCAGTTCAGTATGTATAGCCCTTGAGTCCTTGGCTTCTCTAGTCAGACTACGGCTAAGAATGCCAATTGTGGTCATGGTTTTTGAGGTAGACAGCTGTCCATTACAAACTGGATTGAGACCATAAATTCATTTTGTAAAGGCCACTAAGCTATCAATCAGATGATTATTTTAGTTACCAAACTATGCTGAATTTCAGCCAGTGACCAAGAGGTCAAACTCCATATTACATTAATTATCCTCTGATTTATTCAGTCTCCTTGACTTTTCTTTTTTAATCTTGGAAAACATTTAATTTTCATATAAAATTATGCCTCTTTTTTGTCAAGACTGAATTTAAAAACTCATTATGTGACGGTAAGATTTAAGTTCCTTATTCTCTTTCAAGATTGCATATCCTGGCTACTGCCTACCTTTTCCATCTTCTCTTTTCATTCCCTTCCCCACACCCTGCATTTTGCATAATTAAATAACTTCAAACTCTTGTTTCTGCCTTCTTAATAAGAACGGCCATACTGGGTCAGATCAATGGTCTATCTAGCCCAATATCCTGTCTTCCAACAGTGGCCAATGCCAGGTGCTTCAGAGGGAATGAATAGAAGAGGTAATCAAATGATCTATCCCCGGTCACCCATTCCCATCTGCTGGCAAACAGAGGCTAGAGACATCATCCCTGCCCATCCTGGCTAATAGCCATTGATGGACCTATCCTCCATGAACTTATCTAGTTCTTATTTTAACCCAATTAGTGTCTTGGCCTTCATAACATGAACTTCTATGAGTAGCTTCCTTCACTTAGTCTACCATATCTCCGCTCTTTCTTCATGTTCTTTGTTAAAATGTACTATACTTCTACCCCGATATAACGCTGTCCTCGGGAGCCAAAAAATGTTACCGCGTTATAGGTGAAACCGCTGCTTTACTGTGTTCTATCCAAATTCGTGTTCTATCGGATCGCGTTATATCTGGGTAGAGGTGTACTTTGAAAAGAAATACATTTTTCATCTGTCGATCTTAAAGCACATTACCAGAGAGGGAGGATCATTATTCCCATTTTACAGATGGGGGCATTGAACTAACTTGCCCAAGCTAACCAGGGGTAAAGCTGAAAATAGATTCCAGGTGCCCTGAGTCCCAGTCCAATACCTTATCTATTAGGCCACACTGTCTTCTGTGTAAAGTCTACAAACCATGTTCCTCTTCTTTGATTAGCTTTCCTCATGCGAAAAGTATGTGTTAAATTCCACCTTTTTGTCACAATTCTCTTTCTCTCTCATCCCCCTCTCTGTGTTTTATTATCTATCTAGATTACAAACTCTTAAAGGCAGGAAGCTTGTCCTTCTGCTTTACTAAAGCACCTAACACGCTGCTGGCAATAGATAAATACATACCCTAATTAAGATTCTAATAAGGCAATAGGATATTGTGCATTTTCAGTGGCCGATGGCCATAGGTATCCTGGTACAGCATTTTGAATCAGAACTAATTTTGTTTCTTTTACCACGTTTAATTAAATATTTGTGCACTTCCATAAACAGTAGTTATTCCCTAATCAGAGAACAGTTTTCTGTCACCACTATTTACTGTATTAAAATTGGTAAATTTATTATAGTAACTTTTTTGATTTGTACTAAATTTTATTCATGCTAAGAATCCTCTCCGTTTGACAGCCTTATTCTCTACCTTTCCTCTCTCTACACACACACACACACACACACACACACACACACACACACACACACANACACACACACACACACACACACACACACACACACACACACACACACACACACACACACACCCTCTCTACCCCAGAGGCTTCTCTTCTTCCATCTGAACTCTGAATTAGATCCAGGCACAGGCCATGATTCATTGCAACAACATGACCATTTGCCTGCTATGAATATATTTATATGGCTGAGTTTTTTATTTTTTCCATATAACTTTTTATATTTAACATTTTTTTTAATTGAATATACAATAGAACCTATCCACTGTTTGTATTTTATAAGTCTCCCTGGGAACTGAAAGATACTTTGGCCACCAGATGGCTCTCTCACTTTTCCATTAATACAACCTTCCTACTAAGCAATGTGAGTACTTTAAAAATTGAATGTCCATTATTAATAGACAAATCTTTCTTAATTTTAAGGAGCTAAACAGAATTAAAGTTATGTTCCAAGGAATATTTGAACTTAGACTCCCTAAAATGAAGAATTTAAAATAATGAAAATTAACTATTACTAAAATGTTATATACTAATACATTCACAGTTCTTGCAGTCTCTTAAATAAATGTACAAATGTATAGTATCACATTTTGTATTTAAAAAACCAAGCTTAATTCTGTCCATATAGTCCTGGACAGCCTCAACTTGTATTCAGAAATTCTGATAGTCTCCCACTTAACAACATAGATTTTTCCAACATCGACTGCCATCAAGATCTCAAGTCTAGCCCTCCAAATACAGAACAAAGATTCAATCATTCCAACTTCTCATTGTAACCCAGACCACTAATATGACATTTAAGCCCCTTATACCGTATGAGAACACCATCCACTATTCTGCTGTAACGTAGAAAGCCCATGTGGAGCTTCACAGTTTTATAAAGAAAAATAATAAAGAAAGTGTAATTTTCTTTCTCTGTGTATCACATGAGGAGAGCA
Source organism: Trachemys scripta elegans (assembly GCF_013100865.1). Taxonomy (NCBI): domain Eukaryota; kingdom Metazoa; phylum Chordata; order Testudines; family Emydidae; genus Trachemys; species Trachemys scripta. The sequence goes on along the minus strand of NC_048299.1, from coordinate 226,053,024 downwards.
GAATTTGGGGGGAGGGATAGCTCAGTGGTTTTGAGCATTGGCCTGCTAAACCCAGGTTTGTGAGTTCAATCCTTGAGGGGACCACTTAAGGATCTGGGGCAAAATCAGTACTTGGTCCTGCTAGTGAAGGCAGAGGACTGGACTCGATGACCTTTCAAGGTCCCTTCCAGTTCTATGAGATAGGTATATCCCCATATATTCTCCTGTTAAGTAATAAAAGTTGACAAATGTCTTAGTTCCTTAACAGTATTAAATGAAGGAGGAAGAATGGCCTTGTGGTTAATCCTCTGAAATAGGATTTGTGGTCAATTCCTACCTCTGTCACAAACTTGCTGTATGACTTGACAATGTCACTTGTCTCTTTCTGCCTAAATTTCTCATCTGTAATATATGGATAATGATACTATTTCAAAGAGGTGTTACAAAAATAGATTCTTTCATGGTTGTGATGCACTCTAGTGCTATGATGATGGGAGGCATCTGGGTATCTAGGGTGATACAAAGCAGTGTTTGCATAAGGTCTAAACTATTAAAATATTAAAATACTTCCATTAAAATACATGTATTGAATAGATCTAGAAATGTATTTGTAATTGTTTTGCAAGTCACTTATTAGATTTATTAATGGGGTGTTTGTGTTGAAATGGAAAAGAGCTCAAACCCAAACTATAAATCTGAGTGCTCCAAAAGTTGGGACAGTTTATATCCAGATTTGGTTCCAAGTTTTTCAATTTTGGCCCAGTATCACAGATAAGTGTATGTGTACGTGGTTGCTGGAGATGAGCTGGTATACAGGATGTGTGAAGCTTCTTGAACGTTGCAAAATTTTGGTTCCATTTTCATATCCAAACATTGGCTCTCTAGCTCGGTGGAGGTGGAGTGTGTTAAATCTTTTTCAAATTGAAATGACAGGTTTGTTGATAACTATATCTTTGTGATTCATAACTAAGGTTTGTTTTGGAATGTTTAATGTGACTTTGAAAATGAACAGTTACTGTATTACAGCCTCTATAAGGAGTGGATGGGGGCGGGACCTTAGAGGAAGAGGTGGGGTGAGGCTTTAGGGAGAATATGCTGGGCAGAGGTGGGGAAGAGGCAGGGTAGTGGAGGTTCCAGCACTCCTGCTAGAGTGTCCATTTTTTAAATACAGGGAAACCCCGCTATAATGCGCCCCACGATAACGCGAATACGGCTATAACGCGATCATAAATACGATCATAAATAGCGAATACGGCTATAGCGCTCCTGCCACCCCAAGCGCTGAAAAAAAAAAAGCAGCCGGAGTGCCGCTGAAGGACAAAAAGAAAAAGCGGCCAGAGTTACCGCCGAGGCACACCAAAAAAAGAAAAAGCGGCCGGAGCGCTGCCGAAGAAAAACAAAAAAAGGAAAGTGCCTTCCCCACTGTCTCTTCCCCTCTACCCCCGCTTCTTCTTTTGGCGGGAAGAGCCATTCTCCTGCCCAGCTGCTCCTTGCTCCTCCGCTGCCCCTTGCACCTCTCCCCTGCTCTCTGCCCAAGAGAAGCTGACTGCCTTGAAATGGTAAAATTTTGGTAACCCCGCTATACCGCAACCCCACATTTATCGCGATTAAAATTTTTGGACCCCAATCATCACGTTATAGCGGGGTTTCACTGTATTTCAAATTGGCAACCCTAACTAGCAGGGTGGTAAGTACAGGGATGCTGCTGCTTCCATAGGATTTATAGGCTTATCAGAGCTTTTTACCAAAGTGAGAGGATATTTGTGAGCAAATTATTAAATAAATTAAATTATTAAAAAATTCTGTTTCTCATATTAAAAAAAAACAACTCTTGTAATTGTGTTTGAATTTAGGACATGGCCCAGTAGTACATGATGCATGTGCTAAAATTCAAGGATACATTTCTCACCGAAATGCACGTGAACAACAAATCCTAAATGTTTTGCAGGAGAACGCTGGAAAATCATTTACATCAGTGGAGCTTATAAAGATTGTATACAAGGTAATTATAGTTAAAATGTTATTAAATTGAACTGAAGAGCACAACCTTAATTTTCACTTAAATAAAGTCAACATGTTATGCGTTTGTGTGTGGGCTTTTAGGAGGCGTCATAGTTAAGCTGAGCCACATTTGGCATTTTTTCTGTTCTAGTCATGTGTGGTAAAGGACTAATGTAGCAAAATTCACACCTGTCTATAAACATGTAAGTGCTTTACTGGATCTGGGCTTAAATTATTTTTATTAACTTCTACCTTTCATAATTATTTTTAAGCTTAGTAATCACACGTTTCTCATGAGGATCAAGAAAGTTTGTAGTTATAAAATAGTCAGATCAGGATGAACAGTGTCAGACAATAACTAAATATATTTATGTCCAGGGTTGTTCGGAGTTTCGTACAAGGTATTTTAGAACTTATAGTTGCAAGCTCCCACAGGCTTCAGGAAGGTGCAGGCTAAAAACTGTGCTAGAAACCCTGTGTTCTGACAGCTTGCCATGGGGCAACAGGAGCTGGATCCTGTGACTTAAAGATAAACAGCCTGTGCACTCAAAAGTCTATTTATTGATCATCAGACAGAGCCCTAAAGATATTAGTCTTTCTGCTTACCCTTCCTCTCTTTATGGTAATTCTCAGAGTGTAGGGCATGCAATATAGAGAACTCTTTCATGATGTTGCTTACAGGAAAAACTTAATTCACTGGGCTGGGCTGAAGGGAAAAGTGCAAGATGCTGGGAGGGCAAAAGATAGCTGTCAACCATCCTAATCTGACATGGGCTGTAAACATCCTGGACAGGTTTACAAAGGGTTTTGCGAACGTATCTCAGGTGTTTGAAGTTCCAGTCTGTGTCCTGGAGACTGGGAACTACTGCAGCCTAGGAGGGATTTTTCCGTAATGCTAGCCTCCCATACAGATCAAGGAGAGACTGCTACCTATTGTCTGTCTGAGCAGCTACTCTAGGCTGATGATAATTTTTGTGTAGAGTGGAAACCAGCTCAGAGCCAGGGAAGGGAGCCAGTAGTCCCCTCCCCCACACATTGAGGTAAGTGGCAGGGGGGGATTAATCAGAGGAGATGGGGAACTGGGGGTGGGGGATAATGACACCAATGGGTAGAAAATTGGGGAGAAGTGGGTCCCCCATGTAATTTCAGATAGGTATGGGGACAGGCCTGGTTAACAAACTCTGAATTTTAAACTCCCCCTGCCCCCCTTCAAAAACAGGAATAGGCTGTGGTGGGAGAGCCTGTTGTGGGAGGAACAGTTATGTGAGGAGAGGTGGTTTCAAGGAGAAGCTCCATTACTTCAGGTAAGCATCCAGAAGTTGTGATGCTTATCAGAATCACAAACATTCTGAGGTTCTCCAGTCACTAATTTATAATAATTTTTACAATGGCACTACATTTTTAATATGGAGATAACTATTTTGCAACTCTGATATTTATTTTTAAAATAACTGACAATTTACCAAGACAACCATTTAGATCCCAGAAGATCTCTAACTGCCAGATCCATAGCATATTTGGAAAATTCCCCTCAAATTTTAAGAAATGCTGGCAACTGTGGGAAAAACCTTGAGGAATGGAAAGGGAATTTGATGTACAACTGTCATATTGCCTCTATATAAATCCATAGTATACCCACATCTTGAATACTGCATGCAGATGTGGTCACCCCATCTCAAAAAAGATATATTGGTATTGGAAAAGATTCAGGAAAAGGCAACAAAAATGAGTAGGGGTATGGAACAGCTTTCCATATAAGGAGAGATTAATAAGACTGGGACTTTTCAGTTTGGAAAAGAGACGACTAAGGGGAGGATATGATAGAGGTCTATAAAATCATGGCACGTGCAGAAAGTAAATAAGGAAATGTCATTTACTCCTCATAACACAAGAACTAGGGGTCACCAAATGAAATTAATAGGCAGCAGATTTAAAACAAACAAAAGGAAGTATTTTTCACACTATGCACAGTCAACCTGTGGAACTCCTTGCCAGAGGATGTTGTGAAGGCCAAGACTATAACAGGATTCAAAAAAGAACTAGATAAGTTCATGGAGGATAGGTTCATCAATGGCTATTAGCCAGGATAGATGGGGATGGTGTCCCTAGCCCCTGTTTACTAGAAGCTGGGAATGGGCGACAGGGAATGGATCACTTGATGATTACCTGTTCTGTTCATTCCCTGTGGGGCACCTGCCATTGGCCACTGTCAGAAGACAGGGTACTGGGCTAGATGGACCTTTGGTCTGATCCAATATGGCCGTTATGTTGAGCTTCGTATTTGGCCAAATACTAAAATTAGAAATGGTTTATTTGTAATACATTGTTAAATTTGGGCTATCCTAAACATGTGCTATCCTGAATTAGGACATAATGCAAAGAATGGGAAAAAATATTATTTAAACTGGAGATTTAAGTGGTATGACTTATTTCAATTCTTTGCCACTGCTGGTGGGTAATTGAACATAGAAGAGTTCCCTTTTTTTTTATTTTATTATTTTATTGAGGAAAATAAAAACAAAACCAAAAATAATATTGGCAGATATGGCATGATTATATATTCATTGTATCTCTATTTAGGAAATTCCTGAAAATTTACTTAAAGCCGCAGAAAATAACCTTACCCTTCACTTAAGGAAGTTAGAAAAAGAAGGAAAAGTGTGTAAGTTTTTTCTTTTATAAATTATTTCTTACAGTATTTTGTTAAATTATTTCCTGGCACTCACACATTGATAGTTTTTCCACACAATTTTTGTAGTATTGGTAGTCACTCAGACAATTTAAAGTAGAATTACCTTAAAAACTAAGGTGATTTAACGTTAAGGATATATAAAGTTCTGGTAAAGATCATATAATATGTTTGAGAAACTGTCTGTGACAATAAATACTATTGTAATGCATATATTCAAGAGATCAGAATTAAAGAATATACGCGTTACAATAGTATTTGTCATCACATGCAGTTTCTCAGATACGTTTTATAATGTTTTTTTAAAAGTTTAGATCAGCTGTGATTACATAACTAATGACTTTTTTAGGCATTTGTTATTGAGGGGCAAAGTTAAAAATTGTGTAAGCTTATCTTTTACATTTCCTGACTTTTATAGTAATTAACTGCAATCTTAATGTTGTATTAATTTAGGGGGTTTTGCATTTTACTTTCAAGTTATTTTAAAATAAAAATGGTCAAGAAGATGTTCCAGTTCTGTAATAAGACCCCTTAAGAAAAGGCCACGTAATGGTTATTAATGTCTTTAGAAAAGTAGGCACTTGAAAACCTTAACAGGCATTTGCCAAAGGCTAACAAGTATATGTACCAGTATATAAAAATATAAATGTGTACAAGTGAATAAGCTGTCAGGGCTTGCTGAGTTTTAAATAAAAGCATTTAGCCCAATTTTCTTCAAATTTGTGGGGGAGTTTAAGTGATAAATAAAGTTTGAAGAAATGGGTTTGGTATCATTTTAAGTTAAAACATCTCAAGATAGAATTTTTAAAAAGGAAGCACTTAAGTCTAAATCATGTCTTCAAGCACAATCATTGCTTTGGTACCATAACTGTAGAGGCTGAGGAGGTAGTACTATGAACCATATTTTGTACATAAGAGCGATGCAAGCAGAATGCAGAAGGGCATCATTATGATCCCTTGAGCTCACTACACCTTTTAAATGGTGTAGCATGTGTTCTCCTATCCACTGCTGGACACTAGCAAGCACACTGAGGATAGGTCCTGGCCACTTCACAAACTTGGCTGAGTAAGACCCCTGTGGGCCTTATGTGCTGTTGACCATACTAACAAGTCCCTCCCTTCCTCACCCCCAAAGCCTCATCTGAGGGAGCACAATTAACAGGCTATTTTCTGGGCCTTGTGCAGATACCCAAGGAATAGATGAATAGAGGCTTCCCTTGCCCCTCCTAGGAGGAGCCACAACTTGCCCATTAATAAGCTGTGCACATATGCACAATAAATCACCTTAAATGTACATCTGTCAATTTAATATGTTCTGTTGTGCATGCTCAGTATGTACCTTTCAAACGGTCAAAAGTTGTTAGCGCCAATTTTTTTCCCCATGTAAGAATTTTTTCACTTCTTAAAACCATAAAAATTCACCTTTTGATAAGCAACCAAGGACACTGAGCTTCAGTCAAAAAAGTCTATGCTTCAGAAAGAAATGAGCATCTGAAATTGGCAGCCTTAACAATTATGGGTTGTTCCAAATGCTGGCTAGAATAATTCTTGTGACTTTTCTTCAACGTGTTACTTTTGATGCATATAGAATTAATTTACATGTTCCACCTTCCTTGGAAGAATGAAAACGATGTTTTCAAGTCCTTTATCCATATTGAGTATTCTTGTGGGAGGTTGATGGGGGGCAGCAAAGTTGAAAATATAAGAACTGTGGTTTTTTGCTTGCTGATTTGTACACTTTGTGATGCAAATATTAAATTTGTAAGTACTAATTAGAGCTTAGGTTTGTGATACACATGACAGCACAATACCTTTGTCAATATTTCAGTTCAGCTTAAGGATTTATATTAAGAAAAATACATATTATTAGTCCTGAATGAGTACTATACAAGTCCTTGTATATTCATACCACTGATCATTGACCTTTGATTTTGTTTTGGTACAAAGCCATTTTTTAATACAGTGTGAGCTGCAGTCAAAAGAAAGTTTCTTCTAACTTTCACAAAATATTTGTCCAAAGAAATCTCTTGTTAATGTGCAGCACTGAATATGCCTAGCATATTTTATTCCATTGTTATATGAAACCTATAACAGTAATTTGGCACATGGTTCTATCTAATGGAGTCACTAACTCTCCATGTAGTTCTAGAGACTGCAGTGTGGTTCTACACCTTTTTTATCACCTCATTTCAGAATTGTACTGCCTTTATTGATTTGTATCTTTTTTTTTAAGAGTGTGTATAGTAGTGTTTTATAATTTGTGTATATATAAACTCTGCTCTCTCCCTAATTTGGATGAAAGTATTGTAAGGGCCCTTACATTAAAGTCAGTATTTGACAGTTTAAAAAAGATGTCATGAATGGATCAAAACAATTTCTGCCAGGTTTTGAAAACCTTGATAGAAAATTATTGTGCTGTTAACCTAACAGTATGACTTACTTTCAAACTGGGTACAAACTTTAAAAAAACATGCTCTGTTGCCCAAAGATTCTTAATATTCAGAAGTTACAGTATGTTTTCCTTAAGTTTTATAATTATATTCATTAAAATTCATTCTTAATATGGTTTATATCCCTAGAAGTCTGGTTTTGTTATAGTTAGCCAATTTGTGAATGTTTAACAATCTCCAGTAAATTAAACACTTAACCTTAACCTTCAGTATTCAGGTGGACAGCATTGTGGCTTTAAAATAAAATCTCCTAGTGTGCATGCACAAATGGATTTTAAGATATGTGGTGTGACAACTTCATGTGTCCGAGGTTAGAATTAAGCTTCCTGAGTTACTTCATTTTGCTAATATTTTCCTTGTCCATAGCAAAAAACAGTTATATTTAGACCCAACAATGATAGCTTTCAGTGACTGACTTGGCCAGTTTTACTTTACTTTTTTTTTCCTTAACAGTAAATGAAAAATCTCCCAACTTCACGTGGAAAAGCAGTTTGTAAGTGAGGCAAGAAACAGAAACAAGATTAAGAGTACTCTCAAATACCTACACACAACCTCTTTATATAAATACATGAACTTGTATATGCAGATCATTGGATGGAGAATTAGAGGAATCCAAAAGCACTCTGCTGTTATGTAAAATCAGAACAACATTTTTGTTAAGAAAAAAAATTACATAATTCTGCTGTCTTAAATACATTTTATGTAATCTATTGTTACAAAGTACTCAGATAACAATGATTGTCATATTCTGTCTGATGGGAATTGAAAAAACTTGTGTATTCAGTTAGTCAAATGAAGTTACTGTGAACAGCTGTATGTTGTCTTTTTTGTAAAATTGTTGACTTTCTGCCAGTGACAGAAAACAGCTAGTAAAGGTACTACTATAGTATAAAGTAATTGATGACAACTGTAGTGCAAAAACTGATCGTGAAGGTGGCAGAGTGACTTTCACGATGACCTATTTTCACTTGTTCATACTAGTGCAAAAATGACTTTATTTGGGATTTGTGAGTGCTCAACCCTTCTGAAAATCCAGCCACTTTTATTAAGATATCTAAGTATTGATTTTTGGAGCCTAATTTTAGACGCCCAAAGTTGAAATTTTTGGCCCCTATGTGGGCTGTTGCTATTTAATCTAGAAAGATTCAATGCAAGAGCTAAGTGAGCAAAAAAGTAGTTTCAGCTTTTTGTAGGAAAAACCTTTCCTAGCAGATTCAGTGTAAGGAGCTACTATTAATTTTAACTATTCATGCCAGTTAAGACAAATGTTTAATAAAATAAAATCATAGCAAAAGTAATGCAAACAAAACTTTATATGTGCAAATGAAACAATGTCAGATTATACAATCACATGATTTTTAAAAATACTATACAGATAATTATTAGAGATGTATTGAACACTAAGCAATTGAAGTCCCAGGTGTTTGCCAGTTTTAAATATTGATTTATAAATTCTGCCCTCAGTTACCCATCAACGTCATATAAATTACAAAGGTGGAACAAGGCAAAATTTGACTAAGACTCTATATACTGTCTGTGATTTAAAAATACAGTAGAATGTTTTAATTGAAGATAATGTTGGACCTTAATTTCAGTTTTCTGTGTAGCTTAAACTTTTGAAGTAACTGAACTTGTAAATATTTGCACTACTGTGTGTATTCAAAAAGTACATAATGTCTGTATGGTTTAAATGTACCTTCTAATTCTGGCACAAATCTTGTTTTGAAATCACTTAATATGGAATACGGATTCATTTATCTTTCATGCCTACGTCCTTGGAAAATCCTTTAAAGACTTTTAAAATTGTTCAACCCTATATTTTCATATGTGGCATGTGCACATTTGTCAGGTAGATTTTTTTATGTAGGCTTTAGAAGTTGTATTGTTCCAATGTTAGTTGACAGCAAATACACATGGATTATGGACAGGGTGGATTTGATGTAAATCACTAGTCAGGAAGACTCGATTGAATCATGGATTTCTACATACAAGTACATTGTTGTTAGTTGTTATAACTTAATACATATTCTTCACAACTCAGAGATAGATGTAGGTTTCATTTTTAGAAGGTACACACTGTATGTTTTTTAAATGATTTATTTTGAAAACTTTTCAGGTTAGTTTTACAGCTATATCAGAAAATGAATGATTGTTTGGTTATTTCATTTACCAAAGGTAATTGAAGCAGATATTTATGAAGTTATTGGGAGGTGAACTATCTCCAGTTCAACAGGTTAATCATTAATATTTGGAGGATTTTCTTGCCATGCTGTATTAGGAGGAGAACATCACCAGACAGACTTTTAAATTGTTTTATTTAACTAAAACAACAACATTATGTATTCTGGATATTTTTTCTTCAACAGCAAACCTTAATATTTTAACAAAACAAGCATAGGAATTTTTAAATTTAAACATTCAAGTTTTTTTAAAATCAGATTTGTTTTTGTTAAAATTGTTTTTAACTAAAAGAGTTAAATGAAATAAAAAAAAATGTAATCAACTATATCAGCCAGGTCAACATGAGAAACTTAAATATTGATTTCTGCAACTAACTGAGTCGTCTTCACCTTCATTTTCCTGTTTGTTCTAAATCTGGAAAAGAAAAAACAAGCTTTCCTGCCTTTTCAGATCCCAAATGATTTCTCAGTTTGGAATGAATTAGTCCAAAGAAAGAAAATATTCTTTCTACACCGGCAGAAGAAGCTACTTCTGTTAAAAGTGAGATTATCACTTCAACAGTCTCTGAATCCAAGTGCTTCAGTGACTTCCTCCAGTTCACTGGTGTGACTTTCTTTAAAACATCATCAGCCTACATATATTTCTTGAATGGTTCTTATTCCCAAACTGGATCTCTTTTAGGGCCTGCTGCCATTATAGGTTTTCCCTTCTAGTGAGAGAATAGTATGGGAGATCTCAAATCAATGAAGGCTACACTCAGAAAGGCCTCAAGACTTCTGGAATTTGCTGCTCAAACAGTTTCACATTTGTTTCTACTACCTGTCCCTCTCTTCTCACATTTATCTCCAGACTACTACTTCTTGTCCAGTTCTATTCCACCCCCAATAATTCATTGAACTTTTTGAAACTTTGCACTTTTAGAGAGGAGAGGTAAGGGATTGACTGTGTACACAAATCTGCAGAGGGACAATAGAGTTGAGGTCTTATTTCTCACCTCTGTATATTATTTATTTATAAAACATTTTTGCTGTTAACAATCATGTTATCTCTGGAGACACAAATTGACAGTTTGAGAACTGCAAAACTAAGCATCTCTGCTGGTATCCTCTAGACTGAGCACTGAGTCCCATTGGGTAGATAGAAAGATGAACCTAAATAATCTATACAGAAGCCCCTGGAACCCCATAAGATTGGGACCTTAATCCATGAACTATTGATTCTCATTTACAAAACTTTTCTTAAATATTACATGAATATATTGTCTCATACTATAGAATTAGAATTTATAATTCCTATTCCATTATGAGAGGTTTTCCCCTCAAAAAGCATTTTATAAAAAAAATCCAATTTAATTTTAAAAAATTGGATTTTTTTTTTAAATCATTGATTTTTTATCCACCCTGATTATACAGAAAACAGCAGAAGGTCATTTTGTTGCTCTGCTCTTTTGAGTGATGTCTAACTTGTCAGCATCTCTAGGAATGGGTTGCCAAAATTGAACATAATCTACTAGGTGAAGTCTCACCAGAGCAGTATGGAGAGAAAATGCTACCTCCTTGCTCTGTGGAATCATCCTTTTTGTGTAGGCAAACTGTATTAGATTGGAGCCGAATCGTACTTGCTTGCTCAAGTCTAACTTTTGGTCCATTATCATTCTTAAGTCTTCAGCATTACTGCTTTCCAAGTTTCCATTCCTTGTATGTTTGTGCATTGAATTGAATTAAGATCTGTTAGCTAGTATTTTTCCAATTGAATTATTTCTGTCCATGTTTCTAATTTGTCAAGGTCCTTTGGAATTCTCTCTTTTGCCTTTCCAGTGTTTGGAATTCCTCACAGTTTACCCTGTGTGAATTTCTACTTACCATTTATGGTCCTGTTGTTCTGTAGCTATTTCATGAATTTGTCCCCATCTGTTCCATTGTTAGGAATAAAAATTCAATATATGGATTTCAAGGATCACTTTTTATTTTTTGAAAACTTCATTTGTTTTTTCCCAGTCTTTTGAAACTTCCCAGTTACCTGAATTTCATTTCAGAAAATAATGGTCAATAGTACATAGAGTAAGTTCATTAACTAATTCTGTTAATACTGTATGAGCCATATTTTCCAGAGTGGCTAATTTGTATATGGTCAAATGTTCCAAGTATTTCCTTATCTCTTTATCAATAACAGGGTTTTCTTTCCTATTTAGTCAGTTTTCTATATTTTCTTTGTTGATCATTATTTTTAGAGGTAGTATTAGCCATTTGTGTCAATTTCATCTCCATCATTTATTAAATAACCAACTTTCTCACTATTACTTATTTTCCTCAGACAGCTTAGATTTGTAAAATTTCACCCTTATCTGGCTAGCATTAACTCATCCTGCCTCTCTTCTCCCCTCCCCTGCTTTTATCTTGCTGGAAAATATGAAGCTACAGTCTACCGTGATTCTTTCATTAGGTATTACGGGATTGATACTTTTGCCTGAAGCCATGACTTTTGGACCTCTTCCTTTTCTCACTTACCACCACCTCTCTCCCCCCCCCAATATTATGAACAATATGTAATTGTTTGATTCACACCAACTATTTAATCATTCTTAACTTTCACAACATTGGGAACATTGGAGTTTAAGTTATCAGTAACTGATTTGCTTAGTCTTTAAGGATTTCTAGCACTCCTCTTTATTTGAATGTTGTGGAAGCTTCCTATGGGGAGTCAGAAAGAGGGAAAATCTTCTGACACCAAAATGGTATTTTGGACTTTTGCTTGTCATTCTTGTGAGTGCAGTGAATGATTAGTTTGTAGAACCTTCTGTCATACTGTCTGGAGTGGCTCACAACTCTGAGTGCCTATCTCAGGACCAACTGCCAGAAAACAGGGCAGATTTCCCAAGCTGGTGGTGTGTTCTATAATTAGAGTTCACCACACCAGTAACAAATGTAAACTCCTGGATCATTATACCAGTCTTACATTGGAAAGTCTAAGGCCTGGTCTACACTACGGGTTTAGGTCGACTTTAGCAGCGTTAAATCGAATTAAGCCTGGACACGTCCACACGACGAAGCCCTTTCTTTCGACTTAAAGGGTCCTTTAAACCGGTTTCTTTACACCACCTCCGACGAGGGGATTAGCGATAAAATCGGCCTTTGCGGGTCGGAATTGGGGTAGTGTGGACGGAATTCGACGTTATTGGCCTCCAGGAGCTATCCCACAGTGCTTCATTGTGACCGCTCTGGACAGCACTCTCAACTCAGATGCACTGACCAGGTAGACAGGAAAAGACCCGCGAACATTTGAATTTCATTTCCTGTTTGCTCAGCGTGGAGAGCACAGGTGACCACGCAGAGCTCATCAGCACAGGTAACCGTGATGGAGTCCCAGGATCGCAAAAGAGCTCCGGCATGGACCGAACGGGAGGTACGGGATCTGCTCGCCATATGGGGAGATGAATCAGTGCTAGCTGAACTCCGTAGCAGTAAAAGAAATGGCAAAGTATTAGAAAAGGTCTCCAAGGCCATGAAGGACCGAGGCCATAACAGGGACACACAGCAGTGCCGCGTGAAAATTAAGGAGCTACGGCAAGCTTACCACAAAGCCAGAGAAGCAAACGGAAGGTCAGGGGCAGAGCCGCAAACTTGCCGCTTCTACGCGGAGCTGCATGCCATTCTAGGGGGTGCAGCCACCACTACCCCAACCGTGTGCTATGACTCCGTCAATGGAGAAACACACAGGGAAGACGGGTTCGGGGAACGAGGAAGATGAGGATGGAGGTACTGTAAGTAGCTCACAGCAGCAAGGAAGCGGAGAAACCGGTTTCCCCAACAGCCAGGATATGTTTGTGACCCTGGACCTGGAACCAGTAACCCCCGAACTCACCCAAGACCCTCAGGGCACACAGGAGACCTCTGGTGAGTGTACCTTTGTAAATATTTGTAAACATTACACATGGTTTAAAAGCAAGCGTGTTTAATGATTAATTTGCCCTGGCAATCGCAAACAAAATTGCAGTACATCTACTGCAAAAGTCTGTTAACGTGTATGGGGATGGAGCGGAAATCCTCCAGGGACATCTCCAGAAAGCTCTCCTTTATGTACTCCCAAAGCCTTTGCAAAAGGTTTCTGGGGAGGGCTGCCTTATCCCGTCCACCATAGTAGGACACTTTACCACGCCAGGCCAGTAGCACATAGTCTGGAATCATTGCATAACAAAGCATGGCAGCATATGGTCCCGGTGTTTGCTGGCATGCAGACAATATCCATTCCTTATCTCTCTTTGTTATCCTCAGGAGAGTGATATCATTCACGGTCACCTGGTTGAAATGGGGTGATTTTATTAAGGGGACATTCAGAGGTGCCTGTTCCTGCTCTTCTGAACAGAAATGTTCCCCGCTGTTAACCACGCGGTGGGGGGAGGGGTGAAGTGATCATCCCAGAGAATCGTGGGGGGGGGAGGGGTGGTTTACTTGGGTTTGTGCCGCATGTTAACCGGGAAACCGCAGCCCCTCCTTTTACATTGAAAACCCATTTTAAATGGCCAACCCAATTCATCCTTGATATGGGAAATGCGCTGCTGTTTGAAACCTTTCCCGCATGTTAAGAAGGTTAAAAAAGCCAAATCACTGTGGCCTACCATGGCTGCCTGCAAGCCGAAATATGTTGCCTGGGGCACTGCGTGAGTGATCTCTCATACCAAACCGGCAGGCAGAGGAAAAATGCAACCTTGTAATGAAAGAGTGTACCCATTGTTCTCTAAAATGTGTCTTTTTTAACCACCTCTCCCTTCTCCTCCACCAGCTGCAAATGTTTCTCCTTCGCAGAGGCTAGTGAACATTAGAAAGAGAAAACGTGGGACGATATGTTCACGGAGCTGCAGATGTCCTCCCACGCTGATAGAGCACAGCAGAATGCGTGGAGGCAGTCAATGTTGGACATGAGAAAAGCACAATATGAACGAGAGGAGAGGTGGCGGGCTGAATGGCGGGATGAAAAGAGCAAGTGGCGGGCTGAAGACGATAGGTGGCGTCAGCTTGCAGACAGACGGCAAGAGTCAATGCTCCGTCTGCTGGAGCATCAAACTGATATGCTCGAGCGTATGGTTGAGCTGCAGGAAAGGCAGCAGGAGCAGAGACTGCCGCTACAGCCCCTGTTTAACCAACAGCCCTCCTCCCCAAGTTCCATAGCCGCCTCACTCAGACGCCCAAGAACACGGTGGGGGGGCCTCCGTCCACCCAGTCACTCCACCCCAGATGATCGCCCAAGCATCAGAAGGCTGGCCTTCAATAAGACTTAAAGTTTTAAAATGCAGTGTGTCCTTTTCCATCCCTCCTCCCCCACCCATCCCAGGCTACCTTGGCAATTATCCCCCTACTTCTGTGAGGAACTAATAAAGAATGCATGAATGTGAAAAAACAATGACTTTATTGCCTCTGCAAGCGGTGCTCGAATTGGGGAGGGTGGGGTGGAGTGGTTGGTTTACAGGGAAGTAGAGTGAACCGGGTCGGGGGGGGGGGGTTGGAGGGCTCATCAAGGAGAAACAAACAGAAGTTTCACACAGTAGCCTGGCCAGTCACAAAACTCGTTTTCAAAGCTTCTCTGATGCGCACCGCGCCCTGCTGTGCTCCTCTAACCGCCCTGGTGTCTGGCTGCGCGTAATCAGCGGCCAGGCGAGTTGCCTCAACCTCCCACCCCGCCATAAAGGTCTCCCCCTTACTCTCACAGATATTGTGGAGCACACAGCAAGCAGCAATAACAATGGGGATATTCTTTTCGCTGAGGTCTGAGCGAGTCAGTAAGCTGCGCCAGCGCGCTTTTAAACGTCCAAATGCACATTCCACCACCATTCGGCACTTGCTCAGCCTGTAGTTGAACAGGTCCTGACTCCTGTCCAGGCTGCCTGTGTACGGCTTCATGAGCCATGGCATTAAGGGGTAGGCTGGGTCCCCAAGGATCACGATAGGCATTTCAACATCCCCAATGGTCACTTTCTGGTCCGGGAAGAAAGTCCCTTCCTCCAGCTTTCGAAACAGAGCAGAGTTCCTGAAGACGCGAGCATCATGTACCTTTCCCGGCCATCCCACGTTGATATTGGTGAAACGTCCCTTGTGATCCACCAGGGCTTGCAGCAACATTGAAAAGTACCCCTTGCGGTTTACGTAGTCGGTGGCTTGGTGCTCCGGTGACAAGATAGGGATATGGGTTCCGTCTATGGCCCCGCCACAGTTTGGGAATCCCATTTCAGCAAAACCATCCACTGTTGCCTGCACGTTGCCCAGAGTCACTACCCTTGATATCACCAGGTCTTTCATTGCCCTGGCAAATTGGATCACAGCAGCCCCCACTGTAGATTTGCCCACTCCAAATTGATTCCCGACTGACCGGTAGCTGTCTGGCGTTGCAAGCTTCCACAGGGCTATCGCCACTCGCTTCTCAACTGTGAGGGCTGCTCTCATCTTGGTATCCTGGCGTTTCAGGGAAGGGGAAAGCAAGTCACAAAGTTCCATGAAAGTGGCCTTACGCATGCGAAAGTTTCGCAGCCACTGGGAATCGTCCCACAGCTGCAGCACCTTGCGGTCCCACCAGTCTGTGCTTGTTTCCCGGGCCCAGAATCGGCGTTCCACGGCATGAACCTGCCCCAGTGACACCATGATTTCCACATTGCTGGGGCCTGTGCCTCGTGAGAGGTCTATGTCCATGTCAATTTCCTCATCACTCTCTTCGCCGCGCTGCAATCGCCTCCTCGGCTGGTCTGGGTTTCGCCTTGGCATGTCCTGGCTCTGCATATACTCCAGGACAATGCGCATGGTGTTCATAGTACTCATAATTGCCGCGGTGATATGAGCGGGCTCCATGATCCCAGTGCTAGCTATGGAGTGTGACTGATAGCCCTCAGCATCTTTCTGGGCACTTGGCAGTTAGTGTATTACGATGGCCTTCAGGCCTATTGCACAATCTGCTGCTCAGGGAAGACTCTGCTAATGTGCGATGAGCCAACTTGTAATAGGACGGTTACCAGTCGTAATACACCATCTACTGCCAAAAGGCAAGGGGCTGGTGCAATGCAGCCCCACGGCTGCCAGCACCCAGATCGCCAATGAAGGCTACCAGTCTACTGCACCGTCTACCGCCAAAAGGCAGTTAGCAGCTGCTGCTGTGTAGCAATGCAGTCCCATGTCTGCCGGCACCCAGAGGACATATGGTGACGGTGAGCTGAGCGGGCTCCATGCTTGCCGTGGTATGTTGTCTGCACAGGTAACCCAGGTAAAAAGGCGCGAATCTATTGTCTGCCGTTGCTGTGACGGAGGGGGAGGGGCCTGACGACATGTACCCAGAACCTCCGGCGACACTGTTTTGCATCATCTGGGCATTGGGATCTCAACCCAGAATTCCAAGGGGCGACGGAGACTGCGGGAACTGTGGGATAGCTACCCATAGTGCAATGCTCCGGAAGTCGACGCTAGCCTCGTACTGTGGACGCGGTCCGCCGACTAGAGCACTTAGAGCATTTTATGTGGGGACACACACAATCATCTGTATACAACCGATTTCTATAAAACCGGCTTCTATAAATTCGAACTAATTTCGTAGTGTAGATATACCCTAAGGGGACAGTCTGTGACTTCATGGTATCTTGCTACCTAGACAAACTGAACTTTGTGGTAAAAGGTTATTAAAACCAAAAATCACACCCATACCAAGAGACTAGCCACTTACCCCAGATCAATTGGCACTCCAGAACTTACACCAAAGACAACATTGGCAGCCAATTCTATAGGAAACTAACTATAAGTTTATTAGCTAACAATAGGAATTGAGTCATTGAGAGGTTAACGCAGGTAAAATATATTAACAGGTGAGTCACAGTTTGTAATTCCATATGATGTTAATGATGTAATAAACTGCCAGTTTCCCAGAAGGCTTTCAGGGTACCCAGATTGTCTCTGGGGATCTCTGTTTTGCATCTGAAACACTTCCCTGGAACAGTCCAGTCAGATCTTTGAATCCATATTTATAGTTTCTTCATATAGAAAGCAAGCTGACACTGTCTCTACCCATGTGGGCTTTTCCTTTGATGATGGTGAGTGAAGAATGTACCTAGTCTTTTGACCTCTGACCATCATGTATATAATGGCCACTTGCTTTGAAATTAGCGTTCTATGTTTAAGTCCTTCATTATTGTGTCACAAGATTTCTTTGATGGGTTGTTTAGTTGCAGGGGTATACATAAGGTAAATGTGTATTACGTTATAACAGGAACATAAGTGAAAACATGCAAATAACATCCCATTAGTTTTCATGAAGTTTAACCACACAATACACTCTTATACAACTGACCATTACTTTGATCTGCACTAATACACAAGTGAATTGAGCCGAATACATTCTAGCATGACCTGGTCCACCAGCATCACACCTCCGTGTATCTACAATGAAGAAATAACATTAAATTTAAGATAAAATAGAATGCAGTGATTGTGAAAGGTGCCAGATTGATAGTCTCAGAAAGTGAAACTTCTGTTATCCACAGAATCAAGTCCAGTATGTAGAAGTGCATGATACCTCATCAATGTGCCAATATTATTCTGAAATATGAGGATAATTTAGTCTCTCGACTCTCTGCTGAGAGTATAAAAAGAGTTGGCAATTGTGGTGGAGCATTTTTTCAGAGAAACCTTCCTACTGGGAACTTTGAGATCACCAAAGATTACACACAACACATTTGGACAGCTGACAGACTACTGTCTTATTCGCTACTTTTCTGAGACAGATTAGAAAATTACTGGTGTGGTGAGCAAAATGTCAACTCTGAACTCCCCCCCCCCCATGTATTTTAATGTTACATTTTAAAAACTGACACTGGCTTTCGCCTTCAGAAATTACAAAGAAGTATTACCATCCTCCCCTTAGGAGATCATTATCTAATATAGTAATGACATCTCATGTAGAGCAGCAGCTCAATGAACAAAGGGTATGGAAATTGTTCTGGTCAGGCAGTAGCATGTACTGGGGAATGGGGCAGCAAGTAGGATAAATGCTTTTTATAAGACATGTTTAAGCCAAGAACCTGACAGTTGAAAGAATGTACCATGGTGCTGGGCCATTGTTCAGTACAATCTGAGAAAACATTACTTCCTTCAGTTTATGTTCCAATGAGGCTTCCTGTCCAAGTAAGGACCTGACCTGTCCCTGTTCAGTTTGAGGGAGAAAATTAACACCCAAAAATATATGCCTGAAAGCATTTCAGTTGTTACACCATCCCCATTCACCTTATCCATTTCTGCAATCACATCCATAGAATATTTTCCTGCTTGCAAAATTCGTAATTATCACTGGTTGCTACATTCTTTATAAATTAGAGTTATAAAGGATGGGTAACTTGCCTACAAATGTTTGACTTTTAATGCGTAAAGAAAATCTGGTATGATGAAATATAAGGGCCAAGTAGAACAGATATTAAAAATAACCGCTTGCAGAAATTCTGCAGTTTTGGAAGAAAGGAGATTGGGAGGGAAGAAGAAGGAATCCTTGTAGATTTCTGATGCCACAAATCATTGCCAGATATATCACCTGATATCCCCATTTAATACATTTCTGCTGTGACTTTTGAGCATGTCAAAGAGCTTCAAAAACAATTAATTACTGTTCCCAACACATTTATGGGACAGGAAAGTATCCCTATTTTACTGATGGGGAAAACTAGGGTAGAAGTCTGTTGAAACCCAAACCCTGAACTCCTGACTACCAGGCCTGTGTTCTAACCACAGATTCATTCTTCCTGTCTTATTTATTGCATGATTTCTAAATTATTTTTAACTCTGTGGATATTCTCTGGTCTTATTATCTTAAGAGCAAGTAATCTCTTATCTGACATTGAAGGATGCAACTACAACTGAGCATCTCCCAAAAGAGATCACAGTAAGCTGGTGCTCCAATTTTTTACCCTACTTCTGTGTAGTCTTACTTAGTTTCCTTCTCCCCTCCTGTTATGGCTGTTTGCTTTCCTCTTTCCTGCTTTATCTTTGTATTTTTTCTGCTGCAGTTGCAGCTGTGAGAATGTTTTCAAATAAATGAATTTTACATTTCATTCAGAAATGAGAGATTTTTGGTTGTCCTCTGGTAAGAAACTACAAAGCACTAGCCCAGTTGCTAGAACCCTGCAAATCCATGGATAACCACATCCATGGACCATGTTTGCGCATCGCAGATTGGATGCAGACACAAATTTTATATCCGCGCAGGGTTCTGCTGATTGCAAAGAAAGCTTTATAGCCTGCTGAGGTGGCCAGTTTTTTTAGTTCTAGAGGAACACAGCTGCCAAGAGAAGTTGTCATTTTCAAAAGTGAGGTGTTGTTTGGGCCAATTTAATGAAGAACCTTGAAGATTAATATTTAATCCACTGATACTCATTAAAAATATTTATAAGTAAATAGTTGCTAATAGTCTTAGCAATGACCTCTCTGTTTTTAATATATCACTTGCTATGTTTTTTACTGTGATTTTTAATTTGGAATTTTTAATTCTAACTTTTTATTTTTATAGCACAAGTTTATTCTGTTGGATCATGTGACTTCCAGTCTGACTGATTTCCTGGCCTGGTGTCAAAACTTTGCTTTCATTTGATCCACTACTGGGGATTGCCTTTTGTAACTGTTATTTTGCCTCTCAATCCAGCCCTTAGTGCTTTTTCACATGTCACTGCTTGTGTGTAGAACTTGATTCTCAAATATTCAATAAGGGCAGTACACTGTCTCATAGTAAATCCTTCTTAAAAGCAAAAATCTATTGTAAGTTTTGCTGAACATAAGACTAGCCATAGTGGGTCAAAACAATGGTCCATCTGGCCCAGGATCTTGTCTTCTGACAGTGGCCAGTGCCAGGTGCTTCAGAGGGAATGAACAGAACAGAACAATCATCGCATGATCCGTCCCTTGCATCGTCCACTCCCGGCATTTGGCAGTCAGAGGTTTAGGGATACCCAGAACATTGGGTTGCATCCTTGATCATCTTGGCTAATAGCCATTGATGGCCCCATCCTGAGGAACTTATCTAATTTTTTTGAACTCATAGTTTTGGTCTTCATAACATTATGAACACACATCTACAACCCCAACATAGCTTGACAACCACAAGAATTCAAAAATCATGAGTTATACACCCTCAAGTCATGACATCTTTTAAATGATATTGGGTTCTTTTTATATGCCTCTTTGTTCCTGAGCCTTTAGGGTATAGTAGGCCCAGTTCCACAAAAGCAGGAGCCTAAACACCTGAAAGAATCTTGGCCTAGCCTCATACTTTTCCTGTTGCCTGTCCCCTACATTTCATATACCTATGGCCATATCTACACTACAAACTTAGGTTATGTGACAAAGTTCCTCCTCTATCTTGGTGGATCCTGCGCTTATTGGTGGATTTTCTTGCCTCAGAGATTCACCATGTGGGTTGAGGAACAGCCCAGAGATATTCCCCTCTGGGAGAACCCACAGTCCAGGTCAATTGGGAGGTTTGGGGGGAACCCGGACCCACCCTCTACTCCAGGTTCTAGCCCAGGGCCCTGTGGATTGCAGCTGTCTATAGTGCCTCCTGTAACAGCTGCATGACAGCTACAACTCCCTGGGCTACTTTCCCATGGCCTCCTCAAAACACCTTCCTTAGTCTCATCACAGGACCTTCCTCCTGGTGTCTGATAACGCTTGTGCTCCTCAGTCTTCCAGCAGCACACACCCTCTCACTCTCAGCTCCTTGCACCTCTTGCTCCCAGCCCCTCACACTCCCCCCACAAACTGAAGTGAGCTCCTTTTTAAAACCCAGGTGCCCTGATTAGCCTGCCTTAATTGATTCTAGAAGCTGCTTCTTAATTGGCGCCAGGTGTCCTAATTAGCCTGCCTGCCTTAACTGGTTCTAGCAGGTTCCTGATTACTCTAGTGCAGCCCCTGCTCTGGTCACTCAGGGAACAGAAAACTACTCATCCAGTGACCAGTATATTTGCCCTCTACCAGACTCCTGTACCCCACTGGTCTGGGTCTGTCACAGTTAACTCAAGTTACATCAGCATACAGTCACCACAGTTAGTATGTCACTTGTGTGCATGCCTACTTGACTCGTTTTCTGCAGTGAGCGTACTTACCAGAAGTGCTTGTATCGATTCAGAGTGTGGTGCACCATGGATGATAAGTATCCCATTATGCAATTCGCCACTGTCCACCGCACTGTATTTTGGGAAGTTTTGGCAACGCATGCTGCGGCCCAAATGGGTCGCACAGGAATTACTTTGATCATGGGATCAACTTTCTATAAGGCAATGTTCACCATCCCCTAATTTTATATGTATTGCATATGTAGAATTATACATAATTTCCCCCCTTTTTTTCCTAACTCCCACAAACCCACGTGGCTCTCCTCAGTGCCAGCCATCTCTGACAGACGCATGGAGCCTGCACAGCTCTGCATTATTGTCATGAGCGTTGCAAGCCCAGGGTGCATGATCTTGCAGTATTTGCAGAACTGCAAGAAAAGAAGGGAGATGATGATTCCATGCAGAACAGATTGCTGTGGGACATAGCAACAACCAATTCAAACTTCTTGGTGGCATTCATGGAGCAACTACAGATGGTGGAGTATCAGTTCTGGCCCCAAGAAACAAGTTCCACCTGATGGGATCGCATCATACTGCAGGTTTGGGATTATGAGCAGTGGGTGCTGAACTTTTGGATGTGCAAGGTCACACTCCAGGATCTGTGTGCTGAACTCGCCAAAATGAGAACTGAACTGACTGTGGAAACTTGCAACACCAGATTGCTACCAGTCAGAGGTCTCTCAACTAGGGTTGCCAACTTTCTACTCGCACAAAACCGAACACACTTGCCCCGCCCCACCCTTCCTCCAAGACCCTGCCCCCCCACTCACTCCATCCCCTCTCCCTCTGTCATTCGCTCTCCCACCCTCACTTGGGGTGTTGTGGTACGGGGGGCTGAGGGCTCCACTGGGAGTCTGGGCTCTGATGTGGGGCTGGGGATGAGGGATTTGGGGTGCAGGAGGGTGCTCCGGGCTGGAATCTAAGGGTTTGTTGAGCAGGAGGGGGATCAGGGCTGGGTGAGGGGGATCAGGGCTGGGTCAGAGTTTGGGGTGCAGAAGTGTGTGAGGGCTCTGGCTGAGGGTGCAGACTCGGGTGGGGCTGAGGAGGAGGGGTTTGGAGTGTAGGAGAGAGCTCTTGGCTGGGGCAGGGGTGGGGGCGGGGGGATGAAGGCTCTGGCTGGAGGTGTGGGCCTGAGGATGAGGGATTTGGGGTGCAGGGGGGTGCTCTGGGCTGGAATCGAAGGGTTCAGTGAGCAGGAGGGGGGATCAGGGTTGGGGCACGGAGTTGTGTGTGAGGGCTCTAGGTGGGGCTGAGGATGAGGGGTTTGGCGTGTAGGAGGGTGGTCTGGGGTGGGACTGAGGGGTTTGGAGGGAAAGAGGGGGATCAGGGCTGGGGTTGTGACACAGGAGAGGGTTGGGGTGTGGGCTCTCGGTGGTGCTTACCTCAAGCAGCAGTTCCCAGAAGCAGCAATATGTCCCCCTCTGGCTCCTAGAGGGAGGCGTGGCTAAGCAGCTCTGCACGCTACCTGGTACGCAGGTGCCAGCCCCACAGCTCCCATTGGCAGTGTTTCCCGGCCAATGGGAGCTGAGGAAACGGCGCTTGGGGCACGGGCAGTGTGCAGAGCCTCCTGGCTGCCCCTACGTGTAGAATTCGGAGGGGGGACATGCTGCTGCTTCCATGAGCCACACAGAGCACTGTTTATGCTGTTTGGGGGAACCCATTTCAGTGATCGCTGCAAGATTTGCAGGTCGTTTAAGCCTCGGACCATGAGAAAAAGGGACATTAGACTCCAGGCTATTCTGATGGAGTTGGCGCTGACCCCGGCTCCGGCGTGCAGCTCTGAGTCAGCACCGGGCACCGCGGTGTCGGTGCGCGGCGACCCTTCAGTGCCATTGACTAGTCGGCACCGCTCCCCATCCATGGGGCATGCCAAGAAGGCTAGGAAGAGGCTTTCTTCGCCGCAGCACCAGAGTAAACCCAGGACAGAGGCTAGACCCATGTTGGAAAGTCCTCGATCCCCACCAGCCTCTAGGCCTCCGACTCAAGTCAAGCGGAGTCGCCTGGCCTATTCAGAGCAGGCCTCCCCAGATGTCCGGATGCCCTCCACACCGGAGGCCCTGCAGGCAGCCCAGGATGTTATGTCCATGCCGGTTCCAGGAGCACCGCCGATGTTGGCCCAGTGCTCGAGAGGCAAGCCACAGCGGGGATCTCCGCAGTCACCCCCGGTTCGGTACCGGTATCGGTCGAGGGAACGTTCCTGACACCATTTGCTGCCCAGCGTCCATTCAGGTCAAAGTCCACGTGGATCGCCCTGTGAAAGTGAAATGAATTATACTAAAGATATAGAAGGAATTAAAGAATGCTGTATGTACCTTTAAGTAGAAATTAGAAATGCTGCAAGCCAGGTGTGCAGGAAAGCAGACATTAACTGCTTAACTTGCCACTTAAGGGCAATTGGTGAAGCATTAGTCTTAGATCAATAAGAGTTAACAAGGAAGCAGGATATGCATATTGTGCTCCATGCATATTTTACAATTTTGCTCTCTCTGTCCTTTTGTTTAGTTTGCACCCTTTTATCTGTATAAATAAGACTGTTTGAATCTTGCATGGAGGCTCACATTATCTGAATGTATTAGCAGAGCGCTGTGCTAATAAAACAGAGTGGTCTGACAAACTATGAGTCCTGAGTCTAACTTTGACAGCCCTCAACGCCCACCAGGCTGTCTGGTTGGGTTCCGTCTGACCAAAACTCTCAGCACCGCTCAGCCTTGAGGAGCGAACACCGACGGACCCAGGCAGATGACGCCAAAGGTCCTTGTCTGAGAGGGCTATCGCAACCAGTCACGGCACGAATGTCAACGTCGTTCCCATTCATCATCCTGCTCCAGGACCTCACCACGGCACTGCCTCCACAGCCCCAGGCATCAATCTCCAGCATCCTGCCGTCGTGGGTCCGCCCACCAGAGCCGATCGCGGAACAGCTGTTACCGACGGTACCGGTCCTCCACATCGGAATTGCAGTCCTGTGATCAGCATCGCTCCCGGCGCCGCTGCTCCTCCCAGCCCAGGGACCGCGGCAGGTCATATGTCAGCCTGGCCTCCCTTCGTAGTCGTCCATTGATGGACCAGGCCAGCCAGGCCGAACAGCCAGCTCCGCCAGTGCCACAGCAGGTACAGTTCCACCAGGCCCCGTGGCCGGCCCAATGGTACCAGTGGGCACCATGGCCCCCGACGCAGCCCCCAGTGGGGGTTCACTTGGTGGCCAGAGCCTCAGAAGGGCCATCAGCCTCCCTCTCCAGCCCTCCGAGGAAGGAGTCAGTGGGACGTACATCTTCGGCATCATGCCCAGAGACCGACCAGATGATGGCCCCTCCTGTGCCAGTGGACAGACAAAGTACCACGCCGGCCTCCTCACCCTCCCCGGATGAGGCGATTACGGTCCCTCCATCCCACAGGAGGACTTTAGGGCCTACCCAGAACTCTTAAAAAGGGTGCATCAAGCCTCCACCTCCAAGCAGAAGAGATGGAGGAGCCCTCGGACTCTCTGTTTAATGTACTGTCCTCCTCAGCACCGGGCAGGGTGGCCTTGCCTCTTCACAAAAGGATGGCGAAAATTTCAAATGCCCTGTGGCAAACCCCGGCCTCATTGGCCCCCATCTCTAAGAGAGCAGAATGCAAGTATTTTGTACCCACCAAGGGGCATGAATACTTATACACCCACCCTGCTCCTAACTCCCTGGTGGTCGAGTCAATCAACCACAGGGAACGGCAGGGCCAGCCAGCCCCTACACCACAAAATAAAGATTCAAGGAGGCTGGACTCATTTGGAAGAAAAAACTATTCGTCCTCGAGTTTCCAGTTACGGGTGGTGAGCCACTATGCTCTCCTGGGCCGGTATGAGTTCAATCTGTGGACTGTGCCCAAGTTTGTGGACTCCCTCCAGGGGCACGAGAGGAGGGAGTTCAAAGCACTGGTGGAGGAGGGCACAGCGGCTGCCAGGGCAACCATACAGGCAGCTTCAGATGCAGCAGACACGGCCATGCAGTCCAGGGCCTCCACGGGGTCCATGAGAAGGGTGTCATGGCTCCTGCTCTCTGGGCTGTCCAGCGAGGCAGAACCTCCTGTTTGACAGCAAAGCTCTGTTTGCAGAACAAACGGATACAAAGCTGCATGGCCTGAAAGACTCCCGCACGACTCTCCAGACTCTGGGTCTCTGTGTTCCGGCTCCAGCTAAACCTAAGTTCAAGCTGCAGCAGACTCCCACTCAGGCCACCCATTCAAAATACGAGACCGCTTATAAGAAGTCACGGGACTATAAAGGCACCCACAAAGGCAGTCTCAGCCTGTCCCCCAGCCTGGGTCCTCCAAGGGCAAGCAAGCGGGGAAAAGGCAGTTTTGACAGGACACCTAGGGTGCCCTGCCAGTTCTCATCAGGGATCCACCCTCAATAAAGCTTCCCTTCTCCTATCGGTTGCGTGCTTTCCTCCCGGATTGGTCGCGGCTGACCTCGGACCGATGGGTCCTCAACACCATCCCCCGGAGCTACACCCTCCAGTTTACTTCCTCCCCGCCCCCGTTCCTCCTGGGGGACTCCTCGCACAAGGCTCTGCTTTAGCAGGAGGTGGGGCAGCTCTTGGGCCCAGAAGCGGTGGAAGCAGTACCAGGGGAGTTCAAAGGCAAGGGATACTACTCCTGCTATTTCCTTATCCCGAAGGCCAAAGGGGGGCTCAGGCCCATCTTGGATCTGCGAGGCCCGAACCAGTACATGGTGAAGCTCAAGTTCCACATGGCCTCCCTGGCCTCCATCATCCCCTCCCTGGATCCCGGGGACTGGTACGCTGCCCTCAATCTGCAGGACGCGTACTTCCACATTCATATATTCAAGGGGCACAGGCACTTCCTCCTTTTCACGGTGGGGCAGGAACACTACCAATTTATGGTCCTCCCATTTGGCCTATCCACTGCCCCCAGGGTATTCACAAAATGTATGTTGGTGGTGGTGGCCTACCTCAGGTGCCAGGGGATCCAGATTTTCCCCTATCTGGATGACTGGTTCGTCAAGGGAAGCTCCCCGTCACAGGTGCAGGATCACGTGGCACTCCTTCTGTCCACGTGCACCACTTTGGGCCTGTTGGTAAACAACACCAAGTCCACGTTAGTCCCGGTACAATGCATAGAGTTTATCGGGCGGTCCTGGACGCCTCATTGGCCAGAGCCTCCCTCCCACCAGACAGGTTCGAGACCCTGAAGGGGCTCATCGACACGGCCACAAGGTTTCCGGTGACAACAGCCAGAGTGTGCCTCCAGCTCTTGGGTCACATGTTGGCGTGCACGTATGTGGTCCATCATGCCAGACTCAGGATGAGGCTCCTCCAGCTCTGATTGGCCTCGGAGTTCTCCCAGCCCAGGGACAGAAGGGACAACGTGCTCACAGTGCCCGAGCCAGTGATCACCTACCTACGGTGGTGGTCCTCCCCAAGAAACATGCTCCAAGGGGTCCTGTTCAGGGGCACGGCCCCATCGCTGGAACTGGTGTCTGATGCGTTGGACCTGGGATGGGGGGCCCATGTGGAGAACAGGTCTGTGGTCAGCTCAGGATCTGACCCTCCTCATAAACATCAAGGAGCTCAGGGTGGTACGGCTGGCATGCAAAGCCTTCTGCTTGCACCTGGAGGGTTGGGTGGTCTGGGTCCTCACGGACAACACGGCCTCGATGTTCTACATCAACAGGCAAGGCAGGACCCAATCCTCTGCCCTTTGCCGCGAAACACTCAGGCTGTGGAACTTCTGTATAGCCCAAGACATCTGCCTACGGGCCTTCCATCTGCCAGGAACGCGCAGGCGGATCGCTTGAGCAGGGACTTCTCCTCTCAGCACAAGTGGTCTCTCCACCCAGAGGTGGTGCACAGACTTTTCCAAGTGTGGGGAACTCCCCAGGTGTACCTGTTCATGACTCGGAAGAACCGTCGCTGTCCCCGGTTCTGCTCCGGGGGGAGGCTGGGACAGGGCACTATCTCCGATGCCTTCCTCCTGTCCTGGTCAAGCCAGTTTCTCTATGCCTTTCCCCCGTTCCCGCTGTTCGGCAAGGTCCTGGAAAAGATAAAGACGGACAAGGCCCGGGTCCTTCTGATTGCCCTGGCATGGCTCAGGCAGCATTGGTATGGGACCCTCATAGGCCTGGCGGTCACCCTGCTGTGGCCGTTGCCGTCCCGCCCTGACCTGCTCTCCCAGGATCAGGGCTGCCTCCTCCACCCCAACATAGCGGCACGCCACCTCACAGCGTAGCTGCTCAATGGTTAGGTAGGGAGGAAAGGACATGTTCGGAAGGGGTTCAGCGCGTCCTCCTAGAAAGCAGGCGGCCCTCCATGCACCGAGTCTACTTGGCAAAGTTGTCTCAGTTTTCCAGATGGGCGGACAAGCGGGGTGTTTCCATGGTGGCTGCCCCGATCTAGCTTATTCTGAGCTACCTCCTTCACCATAGAGCCCAGGGCCTGTTGCCCTTGTCAGTCAAGGTGCACCTGGCGGCCATATTGGCCTTCCATCTGCTGGTGCAGGGCCACACGGTATTCTCCCATGCCTTAAGGGGTTGGATCATCTCTTCCTATATGTTAGGTCCCCAGTCCCGCAATGGGACCTAAACCTGGTTTTGGTCTGTCTCACAGGGCCTCCATTTGAGCCGCTAGCCACGTGCTCCTGGTCACACTTCTCTCTGGTTGCGATCATGTTGGCTAGGCGGGTCTTGGAACTCAGGGCCCTGACCTCCGAGCCCCCGTATGCGGTGTTTCATAAAGATAAGGTCCAGCTCCGACCACACCCTTCATTCCTCCCAAAAGTGGTCTCCGCCTAACACATGGGTCAGGACATTTTTCTGCCGGTCCTCTGCCCCAAGCCCTATGTGTCCAGTGAGGAGCGCCACCTCCACATGCTGGATGTGAGACGGGCTCTGTCTTTTTACTTGGAGCAGACTAAGCCATTCAGAAAGTCCTTGCAACTGTTCATTGCCTCGGCCGAGTGCATGAAAGGTCGGCCGATCTCCACTCAGCAGCTGTCCAACTGGATCACCTTGTGCATCCGTACCTATTATGACCTGGCAGGAATCCCTCCGCCACCAATTGTGAAGGTGCACTCGTCTAGGGCGCAGGCCTCGTTGGCTGCCTTTTGGACCCATGTCCCCATTCAGGATATTTGTAGGGCTGCCACATGGTCTTCAGTTCACATGTTCACCTCACATTATGCGATTGTCTCTCAGACCAGGGAGGACGCCGGGTTCGGCAGGGCCATTCTCCATCCTAAGAGTTTGTGAACTCCTTCCCATCTCCAACAGATATAGCTTGAAATCACCTATTGTGGAATACACATGAGCAATCACTTGAAGAAGAAAAGACAATTACCTTTTCCGTAACTGGCGTTCTTCGAGATGTGTTGCTCATGTCTATTCCACATCCTACCCTCCTTCCCCTCTGTCGGAGTTGTCTGGCAAAAAGGAACTGAGGGCGGGAGGTGCACGCAGCGCTCCTTATCCTGCGCCATGGAGGTGCCACTCCAGGGGTCGTTAGAGCGCTCCCCTACGGGTACTGCTAGGGGAAAAACTTCTGGCACCAGTGCACGTGGCAAGCACGCACACCTATTGTGGAATAGACATGAGCAACACATCTCGAAGAACACTAGTTACGGAAAAGGTAACTGTTTTTTCCTCACTGCTATAAAACTTCGAATTTTTTATCACCTTGCAGTAACAAAGGTGTTTGAGCTATTCTGAAGTAACACAATAAGGACAAGACACTTGAGTTTTAGCAGTGAGTGAAAAAGCTCAATAAATTGTCTCAAAAACAAGATCAGAGAGCAATGTGCGGACATGTATGCGCCATGGTATGAAAGCGTCATTTCTGTGTTGAAATCTTGTTGCTCAATATGTTAACAGTGACAAAGGGAGGAAGTCTGTATAAAGCACAATGGTAGATTTTCTGTTTATTAGCTTGTTTTCAACAAGAAATAAGTATTTCAAATACTATTTACATTTTACACTACTTTCAATGTTTTGTGGGCATTCAATGTTTCTTTACTAATAAACAGTATGACCTACTCTGCAGTGGAAAAGGACTAATAAAGAAATACTCGGACCATCATTCAGGGTTTTGCATACAATAGCCCTGAAATTCAACTCCGTAGAATGCTTTCTATATCATTCTGAAAACACAAAACACTTGGTTCTCTCTCCTCTAGAAAGTTGTTTTTTATCAAGTGTTATGTAATAAGTATTGTGATGATGTTTCCTAGGCAGCTTGTCATAAAGCTAAAGTGTCACTTATTATTTTTTGAGCTATAAACATCATGGACATAAGGCACTTTAGTTTTACTACGAGATAACAGCTGATTCGCAGGAAGCCGGGGAGGGGGAGGAGAAGCCGGGGGAGCATTCATGGGAGGAGTTGGAGCAAGGTGAGCTGGGGCGGGAGGAAGGGCAGGGAGCTGCTGGAGCTTTTGTTAAATTTAAAAGTCCCGTGAGGGACAACTGGTTCTAAAAGGGCTTCTAAATTTAACAACTGGTTCCCGCGAACTAGTGGGAACCGGCTCCAGCTCACCTCTGGCTTATTCAGAACATTTAATAAGAGAGATACAAAGTATTACTGTAACCTTACCCTTACATATACATCAGTCGGCCCTGGGAATTGGTGAGAATGGATTTAATAGGGCCATTACCAACAACAAGAAGGGATACCAGTATATACTGATAGCCACGGATTATCTTACAAGATGGGTAGAAGCATTTCCACTTCAAAATAAGTCAGCATATGAGGTGGCAAAGAAAATGTCCAAAATTATCATTCGCTTTGGCTATCCACAGTGGATACTGACAGGTCGCGGTTCTGAATTAAATCATGAGGTCAAGACTTATTCTTGTGGTTATTTTTACTATTTCTTCAACCACACTATCAGGTCACAGGGAGTTGACTGTGATCCTGGGCTTCATTGCCCTCATGATTTTCTTTTAATGTAAATTGTTGCTGACAAGTTTTTCTGAACAACCACACTATTTTTTCTTACCCACCAAAAAAAACTCCAACATATTATTCCAGGTAGTAATACTAAAAGATGGGATAGTAAACCACAGTAACTGCACATAAAAGCAATGTCAAATATGGGAAGGAACGTACATACAGATCTGTCCATGGGCAGCAGGTATCGCAAGCCAGGGGAGGCCTCAGCCTCCCCAAACAGCCAGGCATGGCCCTGCTCCACCCGAAGCTGCCTCCTGCTTCCTGCCGTTTCTCCCGTGGCCCCAGCCCAGGCAGGCTGCTCCTCTTCCCCAAAGCGGGCTGGGGTTAAGGATAGGGTGGGCTGGCCTGGGACTTGGGGCAGCTGGGGACAGTGCTGGGGCCCTCCAGGGCTGGGGGTGCTGTGGCTGAGTCACCTAATGCTCCGGGGCTGGGGGCACTGGGGCTGCCCGCCAGGTACTCTGGGTCTGGGGCCACGCCACCTGGCACTCCGGGGCTAGGGATGCTGAGGCCGCACTGCCCAGTGCTCTGGGGCTGGGGGCGCTGGGGCCACCCGCCTGGCACTCTGGGGCTGGGGTTGCGGCGCCTGCTGCTCCGGGGCTGGGGCACTTGGGTGGGCCATCTGGGTGGCCCAGGGCTGGAGCAGGGGGACCAGCGGCTGCAGTGAGGAGCTCGATGTTCCATCGGGGAAGAGGGGTAGAAGGAGCAGGGGAGGGGTGGAACCTTGGGCAGAAGGGGCGGGGCCGGAGGTTAGCCTCTCTGAACAGGCAGCTCACGCACTGTCCAAAGGAAAGTTTATAACAAATTTTCTTTCAGTTTAATCTGGATATGTGCAAAAAAAGGTAATAGAATGTAGCTTCACCAGCCCATACCACCCATAAACCAAAGGATTGGCTGAAAACACTAACAAATCTATCAAAAGGTAATTTTAAGGATGGGAAAATTATTGTACTAAAGGCAAGTAGAATGCACCATGCCAGAAGCTACAAATTGGTTCTAAATCTTCAAAGTTAATTTATTACTTTGCAAGTCTTTTTACCATATCACATGTGAAATGAAAAATAATCATAGCAATGCACTGTGATAGCCTTCTCCTTACACCTTTTTGATTCCGTATAATCTGTCTCAGTCAAGACATTACATTTACTTTTTTTCCCACAAACTAATCAATCACCATTTATTACAGAGGATTGTGGAAGTTGTTTGATGACACTGGGAGTACTTAGGATTAATTTCTTGATGACTTTTTTGTGTGTGTGTGATCTAAACTGAACATGACAACAAAAATGTCACCCTTTCGACTACTGTATGGCTTTGAAGCAACATTTCCAGACCAAGTCTCAGAGAATTATGTGGTAAGTGTATTTAAGTACCATCAGCTTTCATGTAAATATGTTATTCAGTGATTCTTTACTTCACAAATATAGCCCCATCTCCATTTCTTTACAAAGCCACCAAATTTCAAGGATCTCAGTGAACAATACTACAAAGAGTACTGATTAAATCTGAAATCTAGAAAGGATGCTGACATTGCACTGGCTCTTAGTAATACTTTTAAAGCACAAGAAAAACAACAAATACAGTATGCTTGAAGAAAGAGTTCTAAATATGGGAAAATAACATTTGAGGTTGGGCACTGTGTTATGTTACTGAATGCAAGAAAGATAACAAGAAAGGGATGGCCACTGCAACATACCTATTGTGGACCATACAAAGTTACCACTGCTATGGGTAAAAGAGTTAAATTGGAAACCATCTCAGGGAAACTTAGGATCTATGTACAGTATCTCCCACTTAAAGCCATTTAAAAAGCCACCAACATTAGGTGCTGAAAACAGATCAGAGGAAAATATGGAAAATCAAACTGCTTTGGGTGACATTGAGAAAACAGTCCCCTCCGAAGAGATTGGAAAAAGGGGTAGCAATGTATCTCACAAGCCTCATGACAGCAGAGTTATAAACGTGGAGGTCACAGACACAGAAGAAGAGGAGCGTGTAGTGGAAGAAGTTGCAGGCAGCACTCCAAGTCAGAATGGCTTCTGAAAGGTAATTGCTTACCGCACCTTTTTTTTTTTTTTTTTAAACAATTTGTAAACATATTTCCATTTATGAAGTATGTCAAAAGTTTTCATGTAAAAATGGCAGCATTCACAATAGTAAAACAGAGAAGAAGGAAACTGTTTGTAATGTGTGTTACCTTTTTTTTTTTTTCCGTCGTAACATGTTTACAGACCCACAAGGTTACACAGAAACTGGAGGCCAAAATGAGAAAAATCAATTTGTATAATTTTTCATTTCATGGCCTGAAGCCAAGAAGATGGCTGGGTGATGAGGTACATTTAAATAGCAGCAAACATGGATGGTGACTGGACTGATTTGTCAAATATTTTTGAAATTTTAACTCTTTTTCATATTCTGTTGTAGGTTATTGATGTGTATTTGTATTGTGTGGTCAAGAAAACAAGTGGAAAGGTAGGCCACTTATTGTGATGCTACATGGAAATATCAATTTTATCAGTAATTAAACCATCAGATGAATATGTGGTAAAACACATTTAAGTCCAAATAGCCTGAAAGTGTGAATATAAACCTTTAATTGCAGCATTTTGCTGTACTTATTGCTGCCAAACATGTAATCAGAAGTATTTTGATTTATATACCTGAGATACAATCCTTACATCTTGAAGGCCACATTAGTTCTTCAAGTGCTTGCTCATGTCGATTCCATGCTAGGTGTGCACGCGTCACATGCACCGTTGCCGGAGATTTTTTTCCCTTAATGGTATCCATAGGGACGGCCCTAGCACCCCGTAGAACCCCGTTCCTCTGTACCAGTATATAGGGCACCGCTGGCCCCACACCTACTCAGTTCCTACTTACTGCCTGTGACAGTTACTTGAATGGCTTTTTGCTTCTGCAAGGCTTTCCTTCTATAGTGGTTTGGTCGTCTTCTTCACGTAGTCTGTCAGTTTGACAACGAAGTTTTCATGCTATCTCTTTTTGTGGATTCTAGAGTGACTCCTAAATCCAAAGCGTGATGCACATACTCGTAAGCAGATCGGGCAGACAAAGTCATTGGTGAGGGTCTTGGTAGCTATAGTAGTGGTATAACACTTTTCCCTTTCAGCTAACAGTCTATTATTTCATCCTCTTCAAAGGCTTGGAAAGCTCTGAATATTGTGTGTCGCCATGCTGATCTATTTGACACACACTTCTCGAGATCATGCGGTTTTATTGCACTGAAGTGTATACTGTTCTTGATGCTATCCTTATAGTGCTTTCTGGGGTGGCCTTGAGTCCAGTGTCCTTGTGCCAATTCTCCATAGAAAATTTTTTCTGCGGAGTCAATGTTCAGGCATCCTAATGATGTGTCCAGCCCAGCGTAGTTGGGCTTTTATCAACATGGCCTCGGTGCTTGTGGCATTTGACTTTTGGAGAACCTCCAGGTTGGTAATTTTGTCTTGCCAGCAGATCCCTATAATGGCACGCAGCGACCATATATGGAAGGCCTCTAGCTGTTTGATATGCTATTTGTATGGTGTCCAGGTTTCACAGCTGTAGAGGAGAGATATAAACACAAAAGCATTGTGAAGTTTTTTTTGTTGTTGAAAGGGTTATGTTGTGGGATTTCAGGACTTTGTTATGTAGCTTTCCTAGTGTGGTCTTCACAGTTTTGTATAGAGTTACAATTATAGTTATAGTTAGTTTAGAATTAGAGTGTAGCTAGTTGTCCCATTCTTAGAGGGGCATCATCCCAGGGACTGGGCATGCCCTGGTCTCCAGGCTTCAAACTGTGCTCTACCTGCAGCAAACCTATGCCAGTGTGAGCGACCCATATTCAGCCTCTCTGAAGTGCCTTGGGGAAGCTCACATCAAAGACAAGATCATGTAAGATCTGCAGGGGCTTCAAGCCAAGAACTCAAAAAAACAGACATTCACCTGAAGGCTCTACTAATGGAGGCAGCCCTGAGACTGGTTCAGAGCCGTCCGCTCCGAATCAGCACTGAGAACTACGGCTTCAGTATGAAGTGCACCACTGGCACCTTGCTTTTCCTGGCACCGTTCGCCATCCCCAGTGCAAGAAAGAGGATGTTCCCTGTCGCCAAAGAGGGTCACAAGGGGGGATGTGAGGAGATTCATGCCAGGCCGCTTGTCATCCTCAGACCTGTGGTCAGCTCCAGCAACACCTCTCTCCTGTCCCCCTCCCCTCCCCGAAGGCACCAAGCCCAATTCGGGACCCACCTCCGACTCCTGGGAGCAGTCATGATCCCTCACGCCTCTTGACTCCACAGGCTTTCCAAGCTGTGAAGGACTTGTTGTCCCTCTCGTTACCACCCACTCTGTACGGGGAGATTTTGGCAAACCAGTAAAGTGTCTGAAACCACTATTGCTTATTGCTAAAAGCAGCCATGTCAAAAAGCCGTAAATTGGCCATGCAGCAGGGTGAGAGGCCGGAGTGCCCCTTATACCAGTATATAGTGCATGGGTCCAAGGGGATACCTCTAAAGGAAAAAAATCTCTGGCAACTGTGCTCATGGTGCACACACACCTAGCATGGAATGGATGCGAGCAACCCATCTTGAAGAACAACAGTTATGAAAGGCTAGTAGCCATTTTTATTTATTGATTGATTGATATACAGTTCAGTGGGGCCATGACTTCATCACCCGGATGTGCACTGGTTAGTCAGTTTTTAAAGTAAGAAAGAAAGAGCACATGGGATCTTAAAAAGAAAAGATTTGTAATCCATCTTACATAACTTATTTGTAACAGTAGGGATCCCTTCCATGTATGTATTTATGAACTACATTACATTCTTTGTGTGCCACAATGATTAATACATTAAAAACTTGCTTAAATGTCAACAGGTACAAGCCGTCTTGTCAATAGTTTCCATTGGTGTTCTGTCAGGCAGAGCAAGACAAATGAAACTGAAGAAGATAAATGTTAACAAGCTTTCATGCCCAACATGGGCAAAATCATATTTTCATAAAGGCAGATAAGCACAGTCTTAAGAAACAGCAAATACAATGCTATGTTGGGGAATGAGTGATAATAAGCATATACTGAAATTGAGAAATACAGAATAATCTACACTGAATGGTCTGCTTCATTGAAAAGTATAACTGCATTCTTAATTCTTTTTTCAATGAAGCAGAGTGGAATTATGCAAAGTTTGGGGGGAGGGATAGCTCAGTGGTTTGAGCATTGGCCTGCTAAATCCAGGGTTATGAGTTCAATCCTTGAGGGGGCCACTTAGGGATCTGGGGCAAAATCAGTACATGGTCCTGCTAGTGAAGACAGGGGGCTGGACTCAATAACCTTTCAAGGTCCCTTCCAGCTCTAAGAGATAGGATATCTCCATTAATTACTTAAATTATATATTATTGCTTCCTTTCAACACACCAACTCATCAGGTTATTGTGGTAAGATGTTTTTCATGGTTATACTTTGGGATTGTATGCACTGAATGTTCTACTACATAACAGGTTTCAAATACAGCTATGTAGCAGTGTTATAATTTCCTGTATTATGAGTTTTCAATACAGTTGAATACATACAAATTAAATTGGAACTTCAGTGTAAGTCTTGAAGTTTAAAAAATTCTGAGGACTGAAGTTTAAAAAATAAAATGCTAGTGTGAAGTGTTATTATGTTGGTAATGTAAAATTAAAGAATATAGTCTGTAGTGTTTTAATCAAGGAATTCACAATATGATTTTATCTTGTGTGTTAGTAAAACATAATAAATGAGAATATCTGCATGCAATGTTTTGAAAAATCATTATACAATTGTTCAAATTGTCATATTACCAATAACATATGCATATGTATTTACACTTACAGATAACATTAATGGAAACAAAAGAATTGTTAATAATTAATCCCATGTGTGATGAGACAACATATGAAAGAGCCCCCCTGAGGAACTGGAGGTGATTTTTTAGATATTTATTTTCATAGTTTACATGTAGTGTTAATGTGAAAGTATTTTCAGTAAATGTAACATAAGTGAGGATAATATCTTCCTGATATTAAGAAAGAAAAATGGAAACAGCACATACTTGTGTTCACTATGCTTAATAATGGATATTGAGTGAACTTGTGTGATTTGAGCATGGCTAACTGCTTCACTGAACGTGGGCACAAAACACTAGCATCTAGCATAAGTGAGAAGATATTATTAGCAACACAGGCCAGAGTAAATCAATATATAGCGTAAGACTCTGATACGATAATATGAAACCAAGTGTATATATATATTAGCATTAAATCATTGCAGCCATTCAGTAAATAGGGGGTGCAGGCTGTGGGGTGGGGCCAGGGATGAGAGGTTTGGGGTGCAGCCAGGGGCTCTGGGTTTGGGGAGGACTCAGGGCTGAGGCAGGGGCTCAAGATTGGGGCTCAGGCTTACCTCAGGCGGCTTCCGCTCAGCAGCCAGTGGGGATAAGGCAGGCTCCCTGCCTGTCCTGGCTCCGCACTGCTTCCTGAAAGTGGCCAGCAGGTTCAGCTCCTAGATGGGGGATCACAAGGTTCTGTGCACGTCTCTTGCCCGCAGGCACACCCCCCAGCTCCCATTTGCCAGGGCTCCCAGCCAATGGGAGTGCACAGCCGGTGCTCAGGGGCGGGGGCAGCGCACACGACCCCGTGGTCACTACCACCTAGGAGCTGGACCCAGCCACTTCTGGGGTGCAGTGTGGAGCCAGGACAGGCAGGGAGCCTGCCCTAGCCCCACAGCACCGCCAAACGGACTTTTAACAGCCTGGCTGGCAGTGCTGACTGGAGCCACCAATGTGTCTGGCAACCCTAGCTCTGGGGCTGAGGGCGCTAGCCTGGGGCAGGGGCTGGCGGCCAGGGTGGAGGTTGGAATGGGCAGGGCCTCAGGTGGAAGGGATGGGGTTGGGGGCTAGCCTCCCCCAGCTGTGGTTCAGGTGCTGCCCATTATTTTAATGTTCATTTCAGTAAAGAAAAAAGTGTTAACTCTCTAGCTATAAATATGTTTAGATGCTAGTTTTTGAAAAAAACACTGACATGTAAAGTAAGCTATTCTTGTTTATAAACCTTGTTACAATAATAAAGTTTTTAAATTTTTAAAAGTACCTCTCAGGGCGTCCACATTTACAATGGAGATTTCAAAATGGTAGCAAATTGTAAAGGGCAACAACTGTCACCATGGTTTGCTACCTCACCGCTTGATGTCCGGTCAGAACTTGCTCCCCCGGGACCAATGAGACAAGGGGAGGTAGCAAATTGTGACAGGGCACCTTACGCGTCAGTGAACCCTGCTGGTAGCAAAATCTGCCCCACCTCAGCAGTTTTTAACACTAGCCCGGCCCTGAGGCGGGGCATTGTGATTGGTCAGTTTGAACGTCAGCGGCCCGAGCAACAACGGGGAGCCAACGGCCGCCCTTACCCTTACCGAGCGCCCCGCCCACCGGACGGGAAGGAGTCAGGACAGGCGTCGCCGCCGCCCGCCAGCAGGTGGCGCTGCCGCTTCCCGCCGGCCGGCCAAGGGTTCCCTCTCTGGCCGCAGGCGGCGCGCGGAGCTAGGACGAGCCACTTCCCTCCCGTGCCGAGCGCTGGAGGAGCTGGGCGGGCCGCCTCCTCTTCCGCCCCTTCCTGGCCGCGGCGGCTTTCAGCTCCTTGCTCACCACCATGGCGATCCGCAAGAAGAGCAGCAAGAACCCGCCCGTGCTGAGCCACGAGTTCATCGTGCAGAACCACGCGGACATCGTCTCCTGCGTGGCCATGGTCTTCCTGCTGGGGCTCATGTTCGAGGTGAGCCGCCCCCGCCCTGGGAGCCCGCCGCTGCCCGCACGGCCCCGGGGGGTGCCCACCCCTAGTGCCCTGACCGGGGGAGAGGGGCCTTGCCGCGGTGGGGGTGAGCCCGGAGCGGGGGGTGCAGGGGGCGCTGCCCTGCAGGGTGGATGTGTGTGTAGCTGATACGCTGATCTGGCCCAGCCGGGCGGGGTTTGGGCTGTTCAGGCTCCTCCTGCCGCTGTGCGGGGGGGGGGGGTTGCCGAGCACACCTTCCCCCATCCCCCCCATACCTGAGGGCTCCTAACCTCGCGGGCTGCTGGGGGATCTGCCCCTGCCGGCCGACACGTTGCACAGGGAGCAGCTTGCAGGAGGGGGCTGTTGGAGCTGGGCCATGCTCTGTTCCCTAGGACACCGCCCGCAAGCCCTCCGCCCTTTTGTGCCGGCGCGGGTTGGGTTATAGGGGCAGCCCCGCTGGCGCTGCAGCCGGAATGGGGGAAGCGGCGTTTCCCCTTTGTGCGGCAGCAGCAGCGCCCTGCGGCTTTTGCTGCCCTCGGCCAGGTTACGTGGCAGTCGGAGCGGAGCGGCTGCCGGGGGGCGGGGGACGGAGCGACTGGCTCGTAGTGTTGTGGGAGGCGGAGCGGCGGCTGGGGCCCAGCGAGGCTGCCGCGTGTAAGCAGCGGGGATGATGGGGGGGGGGGGGGGGAAAGGCCTTGTTGAGGAGCGCGTTTCCTGCCTTTGCAGCGGCGGCCTTGCCCCCAACTAGCTCCCGGGAAAGGGGAGCAAACGGTGACGTGTCCCAGGCTGCCTCTTCCCCGGCTGACCGCGATTGCCGTGTTCTGCTGCCCCGGTACTGAGGCGTCATGAGCAGCTGCTTACTCGCTGTGTGATTCACACCCCCCGCCGCAACACGTGTGAGAAACAACAGCAGCGCTCGGCGGGGAGCCGCACAAACAGTAGTGACACGCGGAGGTGCGCTTTGCATCTCCAGGCAGCCGCCGAAGGGGAAGCTGTTGGTGGGCAGATGCGCTCCATTTTCCTGCCCTTGCAGTTCAGTGGTTTAGTGTCTTGTTTGGATAGTAATTATTGGGAAGGTGGATGACCTTGCCATGCAAAATCAATTTGGAATTAGTGAAGATTTATATCCCACTCCTAAGTATCCATCCACTAAGCTTTAAAGAGTCATCTGTCTGCATTCAATCTCATAACTGATTTCTTATGACAACCGGCCAGAAAAGTGGTGATATGTTGCTGCCTGGGACAACAAAAAATATGTTTGAGATAACTGAAATCTAGTTATTTTCTAGCTGCTTCTGAGACAATGGTTAAAAGTCAGGGTACACTTACTGACTAAACTATCTAATCAAGTTGAAAATTAAAACTAGTCTTCTAAATTTTCTTTTAAGTGTCACTGAAGTGAAAAAGAAATGGCAAATTTGTCTCCTGGATCTCCTATTTTGCAAAATGTCTCTTTTGCCTCTCTTCAGTTGCTTTTTGAGAGTGCACAAAGACTGTAATATATGTGCTCCCTTCAGAATAGCACTCACTTATTTTGAGCCAAGATAAGAGAGTCTGCATCCGAAGAAGTGGGCTGTAGTCCACGAAAGCTTATGCTCTAATAAATTTGTTAGTCTCTAAGGTGCCACAAGTACTCCTGTTCTTCAATTTGATGTGCTAGTAGTCAGTCAGTGTTACCAGGATCCTTAAGAGCATAATCAATCCCTTATTCGTTTGGTGAGCAGCCTGAAGATTTATAAGCATTTTATATATATGACTAGTTTTTTATATCAGTTTTTTCCAACTTTAAGTAATATTCAGTATCCAAAGGCCACAGAATATCAACATAGGTTGGAGAGTAGGGGTTTAAAAAAAAAATATAACTCTCCTATACTACACTAAGGCTTGCCTCTAAAAGCCAGACATGTCTGTCTTCCCAGATGTTTTTGGTTGTGAAAGCAGTCTATACATTGTTTTTATGTGGAGAGGAAAAAGGATGGATTTGAATTTTTTCTTTTTTATGTACACCTGTGATTCACGGTTTTCAAAAACAAAGTGGTAATGTCTTATTGTTTATTGTAGTAACTGATTTTGCTAATGCTGAAAAGATTTTTGTATACTGGAATGTAAGTTTTCGATTTTTTTTTAAATAGTTTTTTCTAAAGAAAGTTAGCAAATTTATTCTGCATTTGTTCTGACTTTCTTTTATATATTTTTTTCATATAGTCCAGAATAATCAATGGCATCACTACTCTAGCCACATTCTGTTCACCTTGTTTTACTTTTTTGTGTGCTTGTATTTCTGTGTTGTCTAGTGTTCAAAGGTTTCTAAGGGTATGTCTTGATTAGCAGCTTCAACTAGCCGTGACAGTGCTTTAACGTGGCTGTGTAGTCGCAGCACCAGCGCTGGGAGAGATGTCTCCCAGCACTGTGTTTAAAAAAAAAAAAAACCCACTCCCACGAGAGGAGCACTGTCTACATTGCCACTTTACAGTGCTGAAACTTGCAGCGTCCTGGGATGTTTTTTCACACCCCTGAGCGAGAAAGTTGCAGTGCTGTAAAGTGGCAGTGTAGACAAGGCCTAATTCTTTTGAGCCTGGTATGCAATTCATTTTTTTTTTTTTAAGGGATCTGTCAGCATCAGCTCTATATGTTGTCTGCCAGCCCACCCCTATCCTCCTGTTTGTGATTATTTTTATTTTTAGCTGGGATGTTAAAATTGAGTTTGAAACAAGGCTATTGTTTGATGATTGACTAAAAAAAAGTTCAAAGATGGTCTAAAATAGGTGACTTGGCATTACAATACTTCGGTATATTAGAGTGAACCATGGTGGAAAGGGAATTGCAGCTTGTGTTATTAGTTTAATGTGGTGGAAAGGGATTAACTGGTAAATAAGCAGTTTGGAGGAGACTTTTTGGAGAGGATTGTTAAAGTATTCCGGCAATGCTCAATCCCTGCATTGTGGGAGTTTGCTTTCCTAGATAGGCAGTTCTGTCCGTTGAAAGTCAGATCAGATGACTTTGAGATAAAGTTCCTTTCTTTTATCATTGCCAAGCACCCTGCCTCCACCGCTTTTCTAGTTCAAGCCATGCTGGATATGTGTTTTTTGATTAGTAAACTTTTTGGTTTGTTTTAATTTAGATTTTATAGCACTCACTTCGTCTTGTTCTTCCAGATTACAGCAAAAGCCGCCGTCATTTTTGTTACACTTCAGTACAATGTTACCATTCCTGCTACAGGTAGGTGTCTTTTGAGAATTTAAACACTAGTACCATGGAGTAGACAGAATTTTCATAAATTGTTGATATATTGTACGCTCCCAAATTGAGTGTTCATTGTAAGATTGACCCTGTGCAAGTCTGGATGCCGACCAAAGTAATTCTTGCTAATCCACTGTTAATCTTAAACTATGTCATTTGAGATTAATTTTGTGATAACATTTTTAAGGCTGTTCTGTTGTGTTCATCATATTAAAAATATTGCCTGATGTGGAGATGCACATGAATCCTCTTAATATCTTTTTGATTAGGATTCTGGGCCTGTATGTAATGCTCTGTGCTAGTCAGAGGGGGACAAATAATTTAAAGTAGTCAAGAAGGAACTGTAAGAGTTGAGTTTTGGAGTTTAAATACATCAGTTATGTTTTCCATTGTACATCTCTACAGACACAAATTTAGTTTAATGGGAGGGAGTTGATTATTATAAACAAAGTCTCTAGTGAGTTAGGCAATCATGAATCATTAATTTGGTTTCAATTTGTATCCAGTACAAAATAGGAATATCCTTTTTAATTGATTTGTTGTCTTAACAATACTGCTTTGAGAAATAGACAAACATATTGTTAATTGAACTGAATGGGATCTTCATAATGAGCTTTCTAAAAATAAAACTTTGTTTTTGTCCTGTAGAAGAACAAGCTACAGAAACAATCTCCCTTTATCATTATGGTATCAAGGACTTGGCTACAGTTTTTTTCTACATGCTGGTAGCAATAATCATACATGCCATTATTCAGGAGTATGTGCTTGATGTAAGTACCAAGTATACATTTCTTCCATTAAGATAAATATGGTATAAATTATTATTGTAAGATTTAATTAGAATGCATGGCTACATTAACTTCAGTTTTAGATATTTTATGAAAACTATACTTAAGAAACATCTAACCATCCTCCTCTTAAAACAAATGGTTCAATATGTTTATCAATAACATAAATAACTTTTGTTTTAGAAAATTAACAGGAGAATGCACTTTTCCAAAACAAAACACAGCAAGTTCAATGAATCTGGACAACTTAGTGCATTCTACCTTTTCTCATGTGTCTGGGGCACGAATATTCTTGTCTCTGTAAGTATGTCTTTTATCTTTCATTTATGTTGTCAGATATCACACCCTTGCTCATCTAATTTTTGTGCTATGAAAATTACTTACTGTAGTTTTCAGCCATGTATTTTAATATTAGATCAGAGAAGTCTTTTGCCTATTGTATTTAGATCTCTGTCACAGTTGAATGCCAGTTAGTACTTGTGATGGTAGATTTCCTTCCCCCACCCTAATTTTGGGGGTTCTGCTTTTCAAACAACAAATCAGTATTTGAGTATGGGACTGAGTCAGGACTCCTTGTCTTTGTTCCAACCTTTCATTGCCGTATGACTGTAAACAAGTGACTATGCTTCTGGTTACTTACCTCTAAAATTTATTTTAAATACTGGTCAAACTCTCCGGTGTTAAGGCATAATTACTTTTTGTGAAGAGCTTTGAGATGCTCTTAAAAAGCAAAAAAAATCTCTACTAAATTCCAGTTTCCAGAAACAGAAGTCTTTTCTTGTCTCCAGTAATACGCAGGGCTTGCTGACATGACTAAACTTACTGGTATAATTATATCATTATACTGGAACTAACTCTGTGTGAACACTCTTATTCTGGAATAAGAGTGCATTTTCCAGTTTCACTTATACTGCTTCCGTAGCATGTGTGCTGTAAATGAGAAATGTGACAGACTTTCATCACTGGCTTCTGTATTTGTCTATCTGTCCTGTGATTAAAAGGTAACCAACAGTTTTATGTATTTTCAGGAGAACTATGTATCGGATCCAACGTCTCTGTGGAAGGACTACCCACACGTGCTGATTCCGTAAGGTTTATTCCTTCTTCAGTGTTAGAAAGTAGTGATTATCCTTCAAGATTTATGGCCTGGAGTAGGTATTTTGTTTAGACTAACTAATGGGTGCAGTAATGGAGGTGGTTAAAATCTCTGCTTAGAACTTGATGCTCCACAACTTTAAAGTATCTACCAGAGATAGTATTTCTTAAGGGCAATGTTGCAGAGAATGAAGTTGCTAATAAGCGTTTAGCCACTCTTGTACAGGTTTGTCGCATCTTACGTGCATTTAACATGCGCGATTTCAACTTTAAGCCGTCGGCAAAAACAAAAAAAGAGAAAAACAACGATTTCGCCCGCCATTGAACTCAATGGGATTTTGGTTATATGTGGTTTTCGCTTTACG
This sequence comes from Trachemys scripta elegans, assembly GCF_013100865.1. Classification (NCBI taxonomy): domain Eukaryota; kingdom Metazoa; phylum Chordata; order Testudines; family Emydidae; genus Trachemys; species Trachemys scripta. The sequence goes on along the minus strand of NC_048299.1, from coordinate 226,009,407 downwards.
CGCTAACCGCAGAACGGAACCCCCGCGTAAGATGAGACAGACCTGTAATATCTTTTTCGGATCATTGTTATTTTCCAAAAACCTTATTTCTGTGAATAGTGTTGAGAAGATGTTGTATTTGTTTTATTGAAAATCCATGGTTAACCAAGTGTGCAGGAAACTTTGTGAAAATTTTGAGTTTGGACTGCAGTTACAGAAGTGATGTTTTTTATTTTATTGCTGTACCGTGCAGGTTTCAAATGAAGTTTTTCTACATCTCACAGTTGGCATACTGGTTTCATGCTTTTCCAGAATTGTACTTCCAGAAAACCAAAAAAGTAAGCTGAAAACTTTTTTTATCTTAATGGTGAAAATACTACTGTGCTCTCACAACTGTGCCAGAAATGAAGGTTTCAGTATAATTATATAATTTATTTGCTTCTGTATCAACCAATAGTTCACTTCTTTTTGTAGACCAACATCTGAACATGCTTTCGATTCTCTGTATCAAAGAGCTGATTAGATATTTATTGAAGCATGTGTTAAAGTGTTTTTCTGAGTAGTTACTTTGAAATACCTATAATTGTTTCAGTATCTGCATTGTGAATGGAGCTATTGTCTTTCTCGGTGGAAGCTGTTAGTGTAAAACTACTTCCATGCAAGCCCTATTTGGTGCAAATAAGATTGATGTTCTATTACACACTTTAAAGAACTGCAAATCAAAAATTCATTTATAAGGTAAATTCTCAATTTTAACCAGTGTTTTAAATAATACTTTTAAATCAGTTTGTTATAAAAACGTTACTTCATAACTTTCAACACTCAAAGGGTGAAACAGTCAATCCAATATGACAAAATCAAAGTTGTGGCTTCCAGTTTAATTGTTGTTAAAAACAACTGAATCTTGCCGTTTATGGTCTAATCTTGCATCATTGAAGTCAGAGGGGTTTTTGCCATTGACTTTACAGGGGCAGGATCCAGCCCTGGTTCTTTGTAATTAGAAGTGATTAAGCATATTTAAGAACATAAGGCTTAGTAGATTAGATTTACCGGTGGTCCAGCTGATCCAGTATCCTGTCTCTGAGAATGGTCAGTTACCAAATGCTTCAGAGGAAGTTGCTAGACACCAAACTGTAAGTGGGGTCTACATAATATCTGTCAGATTGGTTTATATCTTGAAGAATGAGTTTATAATCCCTTCAGTTTTTCCTTGCTTCACTAAGTATGGATGTTCTCTCATTTTCCTTCAAAATTTTTTTTAATCCTGCTAATTTATTGACCTCAGTGATATTTGTGTAGTCATGTATTTTCTCTAAATACTAATACGTGCTATGTGAACAAAATTGACTGTGGTCGTCTGATTTAGTAAAGACAAATGTCAGAATTCTTTCCGTGTGCATACTGAATGTAAGTTTCAGTTTCAAATTTCTTTTGTTTAATTAGTAGTCTGAGTGAGTAAGTTTTCACTAAAATGAAAAAAAAAAATCATATCTGATGCTTATTGCAGGGTTGGTAGCAATTATTGTCTTATTTACCAACTCCAGGGAATCTTAAATAGATATCTTTGGGGAGGTAGGGTAAAGATTACCCACTTGGCCAGCTCAAGGAATTTTAAGAAAAAGCACATATATTTATTCAGCAAAGGGAGACTGTCCTGAGTTAGACTGTGTAAAATCAAGTATTGTATAGATCCCATTAGAGCTGATCTTGGGGTGGGAATAGGTGTGAGTTCTGTAACATAATTTGACTGCCCCAAAAGTGCGTGTGTTTCCAAAAAATTAACTAGTTTCAGAAGTCACTTTCATGGAGAAGAGTAGACAAGACATAGTGTTGTCAAAGTTTCTTAACCTTCCCAATCACATGTACTCTCTTCTTTGAAATCTTAAATCTACTATTGATTTCAATAGGTGCATTATTGAGTCCTGTTAATATCATAATCTCACCTCCATTTGAAAATGGGCAGAGGCCAAGTGTTCTTATTTTATTAGTTATATCTAATAAAGTAAAATAACCAAAACCCTTTCCTTGTCTGTGTTCAGGACTTGATAGAGCTGGTTGGATTGTGTTACTGGGCGCCTCCATTCTTTTTTTTAATGAGGTTTGGAAGGTAATGCCTGCCAGGTCCCATCTAGCTCAGTTTGTGAAAGAGTGCCAGGATAGATCACAAGGGCTTTGGGTCTGCAGTGCCTACAATATGCTGATTATATACACTTCTCCATCCCCTTTTCATCAGATTTGAACACTGGAACTTCCTTCCTTTCTCATTCTCTGGCAAAGAACTAATTTTTTGTGTTCTTGAGATAAGATAAGTGATAAGTTGATTATTGGTAAGGGGAGTTAGGTTATGACTGCTTCATCTATTGTGTGTGTCCATCTCTTACCAAAACAAAAGTTTTTAAAGCAGGAAACTTGTGTCCTCAACTCAGAGTACTAAAAAAGATTTTCCAGGTCACAGGCGCTGCAGTTAACAAATAATACCAGAGTATTCCAAGGTCCAAAAGTACGCAAGAGATTGTGAACTTCCTTGGTAAATTTAGGAGAGCAGTCACTAAAGTGTATTTATGTGCCAACTTGCAGATATGTCTAAACCCTTAAGTTTTCACTTGGCATATAAATAGACCTCAGTGAGTACTTTTCTAAATTTACGTTAATACACTTTTCAAAATTATGCTACAGTAATTAGTAAATTTAGATCACTGCATGTATACTTACTAGTACAATTAGGGCTTGTCTATATAAACATGTAGTTTGCGGCAAGCTGGGGTCTGGATCTACCCCACTCTATTCTGCTGCAGACTGTCTGCATGTACCCTACTGGTGCGTGTTAACAATTTGTTAATGCACTTTGACTTAGTTCTCTTTTAAATCAGAGTTGGGTCCATGTGGCCAGACAGTCCATGGCAGACTAGCGTGAGGTAGATTGACAACCCAGCTTGTTACAAACTAAATGTTCATGTAGACAGGTTCTTAAATGAAGCTGGTTAAAGGCCTGATTCTGCTACCCTTAGTCATGTTGGATAATACTTTAAATTAGTAGTTCTACTGAACATAAATATGGGTTGGGATAGTCTTTTATTGCTGAGAATTCTAGTTTTTGTGATTCCTCCAGCAACAAGAGACCCTCAACTTAAAAAGCAAGGCACTTCAGTCACAGTGGTGATTGAGTCTGTCATAGCAGTTTGATGAGCTCACAAACTTGTATGCCTTGATTTCCCTCAGAGTGCATCAAACTTTGTGCCTGAGTTTTTGAAGTGTGTTTGAAGTAGATGATAGCCAAGTTATCATGATCACTTTTTTCAGTTTTCTGGCCTGACTAGCAACCCAAAATATCCAGCAGATGCCTCTGAGATCAAATGCTTGAAGTTGGAACTTAAATAGCAAAATTTGAATTTTATGTCTGAATTAAGCTTTTTAAGGATAGGGGTGATCTTTGAGGGCTAAATAACAAGCTCAAGGGTGTGGTTAATACAATCCTCAATATCATTGAGTGTCTTGGCCTGTAGACCATTTGAACATTGTGTGTTTGTGTGTGTTTGTGTGTGTGTGTATGTATATATATATATATATATATATATACTGCTATGCTATCTAAATTCAGATCACCTAGATTTGATTTGAGCTCCACTGTCTTGATCCCCACCATTTCTAAAGCTGTGTCCATTCCCTGCATGATTTCATTAGCTGTCCCAGACTCTGTTTCCTGCATCAGCAAAGGATACAAATCTGATGCACACAGATACTTGCTCAGCTACAGACCTGTTAATGAATCCATCAGAAAACAAAGTAATCTAGCTTTCTACATGAACTTCTAAGATGATTCCTTAAGAGAATTTGCAATTGCCTCAAGTCTTTCCTTCAGTGGGCATTAATAAGTCTTGACTAGATTAAGGCTGTTTCTAGCTTGTAAATTGCAGAATATTTTATTCTAGTGAATAGTAACTATTTCATTTTAGTGACTAAGCAGTTTTAAGGTGGTAAACTTGCATTTCTTCAAATTACATTTTAATGAGCAATTTTGTGTATATGAGCTTCCTTGTAGTCAAAGTGACTTATCTTCTGGTTTCCTGCGTTTCACGTGGGCAACAAAGTATATGGGGGATCAGTTCTGATGATGTTAGAATCCATTTACAAGAGGATTGTCCTTATCAGCGTCTCATTCTTTCGACAGGATAAACACTTCATCTTTCTGACAAACCTGTGGATGTCTAATTTTCCATAAACTTTGGAAAGTATTTACATCAAGGTTTCTTATATTCTTCAGGAAACTCTTATGTGCCGTGTCCTTTATGGTTATATGGCACAGTGTGTTCAGTGTCTGCTAATTCAGGCTGATGACATTTGTTTTTTAAACCCAGTAATTTATCAAGTTAGTTTGTGCTTCCAACAAAGGCTGACTTAAAAAGAAAAATTAACCAATCTGTGTGTATTGTTTTTGGGGGAGGAGGGGTTGTTGCACACTATTTTAAATTTCTAAATCTAGGATTGTCTTGCAAATTAAAATGCCTGGCCCTGGTAATAACAGCAGAGTTTGCAGTTGCAAAAGGCAGCCACTTTGAGCCAGAGGACCTGAGAGAGCAACTAGGACATCTTTTGTCTATTATGGATCCTTGCTGTGCTTAATTGGGGTGGAATAATAGGAAGGTGTGGTTCACCTGTTGACTGTTTAGGCTCTGCCTGCAATGACAGCCTAGGAAATACATATGTGCCAGAGTTGTATTCCTCAGTAGAGTCTGAAGCCACAGGAGGTGTATTCTTGTGACCTGTGTCATGCATGATGTCTCAGCTTCCATCTGCTAGGATGAAAGAAACTACAACATCAGGAGCTCTTCCTTCCTTCACCTCAACCCCATGCCGCTTAGTTTTTGGGCCTGATTTGTGAAAGCTCCTTGCTCTCAAAAGTAGAAATCTGGATCCTTGTCATCCATTTTGCTTGCAAAATAAGGGTACTTCCTCTGCTTACTACAGGGTGTGATTGATCTCATGTGATCTTTGCCAGGAAATCCCTTATTAATTTTATCCTAAGGGTTTCTCAAGATAGGTTTGAAAAAGAGGTCTCTGCTCCACTCAGTAGCAGGATTTTCCATTGGGGTCCCATCGTCTTGTAACTAGGTTTCCGTAAGGTAGAGGCTGCCTTAGACTCCAGTGGTGCTGGAACAATTTTTATAGTCTGGGTGCTGAGAGACTTTGAACCAAACTGTAAATGGCACCCACTTCAATCCAGTGGGTGCTGGAGCACCCCTAGTTCCAGCACCTATGTTAGACTCTCTAGTAAATCTCCTGGTTTTCTACCTTGGAGCCTAAATTCTACTTCTAAATGTTGTTTGTTCAGACTAATTTGAACTTGTGCTTGCCTTTCCAAGCTGTCTTCTGTCCACACTCTGCGGCCAGGCTTAGTCTGCTGGCATTTCCTGGATTTCTGCCCGGCTTACCTTTCTTGAACATAACCCTTCCATGAGTCCAGGTCTCTCTTTTTACTGTTCAAAGATCCTCATAGGCTGGGAGATAGGTATCAGAGCCTGCATCCAACACTCCTCCCTTGCAGGTGTTTCCAACCCAAAAAAAAACTTTGAGGAAAGATCCCTCAGCTGATGCCTGTAGTCCAGCTAGTGGCATCTCTAGAAGGTATGACTTGAGCCTGAAGTGGTTGTCCAGCAGATCTTTGAGGAGACAGTTTTCACAAGTTACCAGAATAGTGGCCCTTCTGCATTGACTGGGCCACCACCTGATACTGGGCCGGTGCCTTCTTGAGCAGTCTTATGGGAGGGTCTCCATTCACCCTAGCGGGCTCAGGTCTAGTCTTTCCCCTCACCCATCACTTTAATCTTGCCCATTTTGGCTTATCCAGAGTTACTCTTTCTCTTACTGGAATTTCAGCTGAGGTGGTGGTGTTTTTTGTGGCAACACCCATATGGACACCCACTCCGGACATCCCAGTGGGCCATCAAGCTCAGACAAAATGACTAAGCAGGGGAGTGTACCCTAGCGGTAATTTTTTTCCAGTTCTGGAAGGTTTCAACTGAAGAAACCTGTTGTCACCCTCCTCCAGGGAGGAAGAGAAGGAACTGAGCTGTTATCTTGTATCTGTATTAGCTATTCTATATTAGATGGATAGTCGTGGTGGTGGTGGTACATCATAAAAGAAATCATCTCTTACCTTGTTAAATTGTTTTTTTTTAAAAGAAAATCTGCTGTATTGTGCCATTGGTGTTACTTCACCATTAGCCAACCTGTACCCTGTGATATGTTTCCTTCTGATGCAGCTTTTAATGAGGTGAATTGGCTGTTGAGTCTCCTTACATATGAAGAAAACAAAACTTAGCTTTAATTCTTATTTTCAGAAGTTATAGATCCTCACCCCCTGCAGAGCCTGAAGTGTATGTCTTCTCTGTGCATGTAACTTTTCATCTTTAAATGACAGCTGCTGTTTGAAGTGAAAGAGGAGGAGTTTGGTGACACCTAATAAGGAGGCATGACATATGGTATTTCCTTGCTGGACAGTGAACAGATCTAGAATTCTACCTTGCAGAATTTTTGCTTGCCATGTATTAAGAGCATGAATCTTAAAAATGCCTGTTTATAATAAAGGTAATTTTCTTTTTTTTTTTTCATCAGACCATTTGTGGAAGGTCATGCTATAACCATGCCTCAGTGGATCACAACTAAGGATGCCAAATTTAGGACAAACTGCAGAGAAATAGGGCAGATACACCCCCAAGACTAGTGGCTAATCCCCAATAGGATATACCAAACCAGCAACAAAAGTAAACTTCTTTTTCACCACACTGGCTAACAAGAAGTCATAAAAGCAGTTTCCTTGGGCATTCTCATTCTTATGTCACCACCAAAAACACCAGATTCAGAGATGAGTGGTTTTTTATAACCAGTCTCATCAAATAGGTTCTTCTGATACCAAAGGACCAGCCACGCACCCAGGTCAATATATAATTTAGATTTTTACCCACAAATCACACTGATGCCAATCCTTTAGTATCTAAAATATAAAGGTTTATTCATAGAAAGAAAAGTGAGAGTTAAAATTGGTTAAAAGAATCAAATACATACAATAATTGCACAGTTCTTGGTTCAGGCTTCTAGCAGTGATGGAATAAACTGCTGGCTTAAGTCAAGTCTCTGGAACACATCCACAGCTTGGATGGGTCATTCAGCCCTTTGTTCAGAGCTTCAGTTTGTGGCAAAGTTCCTCCAGAGGCAGGAAGCAAGATTGAAGACAAAAAAGAGGTGTTTCCAGGGCCTTTTATAGTTTTTGCCATGTGGAGGGCATCCCATTGTTCTTACTGTGGAAAAATACAACAAGATGGAGTTTGGAGTCACATGGGCAAGTCACATGTTCATGCCTAATTTCACTCAGTCATTGCAGAAAGCTATTACCTACACTCCAGACAGCATGTTTACATGACAGTCCACTCAAGTGAGGCATCTCCCACAGTCCATTGTCAACCAAGTATTTCTTGATGAGCCCCTTAATTTGAATAGTTCCTCCAAGATGTGCTGCCTAGCTACCTTGTGGGTGGTACCCCAGGAGCCAACATTTGAAATCCAGGTATAGAGCCAATACTTATAACTTCAAATACAAAAATGATACATGCATTCAGATAACATAATCATAGCCAGCAAATCATAACCTTTTCATTGACGCCTCACTTGACAAACTTTGTACAAGATTTGCTGCAAATACATAACAGTGGTTGCAACAATGATCTATATGATCATATTTTAATCGGATAACGTCACACATGCTTTAGCTAGATTTTTGTATCTTACTAGGTGTTATGGCATGCACACAGATTTGCACATGCTAACTTGATTTGAAATGAAAATACAGGTCTGTTTAATGTAGTTCTTGCTGGATGGATTTTTCACAATTTCCACTACTATTTAATATGTGCAAGCGAAAACTGAAATACTTGACTCAATCTGTAGAGGAAGCTCATCCAAAAATGTAGAGGTTCTCTGAAATGTTGTCAGTGTTCTGTACATTGTGTGTAGCTCTTTAAGAACATGACTTATATTGCACTCCACATCATTATGTATCACTGGAGTATATATGGTCCTATGGGTGATTCTTTAATATTTGCAAATGGTTTATAATTATTCTTAAATCGCTCTATCTACTTTCACTCTCTCTGGCCCTACTCTTATTCTTATCTCTTCCTCCTGCCTGTTCAGACTCTTCCTCTCTCTGTTTAACTTCCCTGTTGTATCATCAAAATACCAGTTAAAAGCCTAACTTGAAGTGCCAGCACATACACTGGTATCATTTCTAATAAAAAATTCACTGTGCTGCCAGCATACAGATCCGTCTAGGAGGATGGAATCCTGAAATGGAAGCATCTCGAGGATCTCGCATTTCTAAAACAGATGCATTCTTAGCATTGCATTTTATGTGAAATTTCTTGTTCATTAATTAATAGAACTTTTTTTTAGTGTATATAGAAAAAGTAAAACTGAGCAGAAAATAAACTTTTAAATTGTAATTGGGTTAACCGTGGATGCCATAATAGGTAATTTTGGTGTGTGAAATATTATTTGTATATTTTGATGTATAAATGAAATATATAGTACAGAGGCATAACTTTTCAAATTTGCCTTAAGAAAAATACTTGAGCTGCTTTGAAAAGCACCTCTGATTTTTATCTGACACTTGATTTTTCTCCCTCCCCCCCCCCAACCCCCCCTTTACTCTTCTTTATTCTGGTGGATGCTTAAGGTAACAAATAGATTAGTTAGTGGTAAACTCCTGAATGAGACTAGTATGGAATTGAGAGAATCAAATCTAGTCATGGGAGATACAATAATATTATGAAAGGAAGGATTAAGGTGTCTGAGCAGCCTAAATGAAATTTCTAAAATCAATCAACATGAAAACATTGTGTCCCATAGACTAATTCATTCTTCTGTCTAATAGGAAGATATCCCTCGCCAGCTTGTCTACATTGGACTTTATCTTTTTCATATTGCTGGAGTTTATCTTTTGAAGTAAGTCAGTTTTAAGATAAATTTCATTGGATTTATCTGCTATCACTAATATTTCATAAAATGTTTGAATACTTGGTTTGCTCTTGTTTTGTTACAGCCTCACCCGTCTTGGACTTGTTCTTCTGGTGTTACATTACTTTGTTGAATTTCTCTTCCACATCTCCCGCCTCTTTTACTTCAGTGATGAAAAGTATCAAAAAGGGTAAGTGTTTATCATAACTTTAACAAAGAAAACTACTTTGTGGCTCACAAGCTTCTTGCAAAGTTTGTATTTCTGCTGCACAATAGCCACAATAAAAAATGAGTTCAGTTAGAATTTGCTTGCCCTTCAGAAGTGACTTCTATATTTCTAATATAGAGTACTACTCCTTAATTGTATGCTATAAAACAAATAATTTCATATTACCCTATTGCCTACACAAGCAATTGATACAGCAGTATTCTGTTCCTTATTATATACTTTATATTGATATATGCAAGAAAATTATAATGGGATATTTGGTGTAGCAGACACAGTAAACTTGACATAATTCCAAATAAAGGCTCCAAATTCATAGCTGCTAAAAAGTATCACTTTAATTGTTTCCCTTAAAATGGAGGTTAAAGGCCAAAAGTTGAGGTAGTTTTTCCTGTTAAGCTTTTAGCTCACAATCAAAATTAGTAGCTCCCAATTAGCAACTTTATCGCTTTGTTACCCTGCTTAGATAACATTTTGAAGTTGGATAATATCTAGTGTCTTCACTTATGCTGATCCTTAAAACTATACATAAATGACAGTGCTGTTTATAATCTAACTTTATGTATCTTAAATATGGTGATAGTCCTTATCACCACTTCTTTTCTGTAATTAAAAAAAACCTCAATTATTACATCAACTTTCTTATTCAAAAAATTATTAGAATTTTTATTTTAGTAAATGTGTAAACGTTTGAGAATTGAAAGGAGATTAGCAGTAACATCTCGTGTTGAGTATCAGTCCTAATTTTTAAAGAAATCTTGATAGTTTTCTCTAACTAAACAGAGTCCCACATAATGGAAATAAACAGTCAGATTAATGATTTTCTGATGTTATCCAAATAATGAATATGCATATTTATTGACTTGCGGCACTTTCTTTGTAGGTTTTCGTTGTGGGCTGGTCTTTTTGTTTTTGGAAGACTTTTGACTTTGATTCTCTCTGTTCTCACTGTTGGCTTTGGCCTGGCAAGAGCAGAGAATCAGGACCTGAATTTAACTACTGGAAATTTTAACGTTCTGGGTATCAGGTATGGTAAATTGAAACCTCTTTTTAAATATTACTCCTGAGGGAATTCTGTGCCAAAATATTTTTAAAATCTGCATTTTTTTATCAAAATAACACGATATAATGACACCATTTTCAACTATTTGGTGACAAGTATTTTGAAATAAATTACCAAAATAATTGAAAATGGTGTCATTATATTGTTGTTGTGTTACTGTGTTATTTTGACAAAATATGCAGAACTTTGCAGAATTTTAAATTTTGTGGCGTAGAATTCCCTCAACAGTACCAGGGTTCTATGTGTGGCAGAATCTGGGTGCAGGCAGTTCTGTGGGAGGTCTGGATGCACGGGGGTTCTGGGCGCAGGAGGAATGGTACTCTGCAGGGCAGTCCAGGTGAAGATGGTCAGGTCTCAGCGACAGGGGGCTGAGTGCTGGGGGAATGGGGTTGGCTGGGGGGTCAGGGTGCAGATTGTTGGGGCTCAGTGGGGTGGGGCCCCGGTGGGGGGGGGGGTCCCAATGCAGGGGGTGAGGCTTGGGGGCGGTTGGTGCAAGGGGGGTTCGGTGCAGGGGGTGAGGCTTGGCGGGGGGGGGTCCGGGGGTCCCAATGGAGGGGGGGCTCAGGGGGGGGTTCCAGGAATAAAATACAACTTAATGCATATTATGGAATGTTCTGTATTCATATTAGACTGAGGACATTTATTAATTTACTTAAAGCCCATATCCTCAAGTCCAGAGCTTTCGTAGCAGTGGTAAGGCATTTGCCCAACTCCATAACAAAATTATTCACTGAAGAATTCTTGTACTACTATAGAGCATAGTGTTGGTTGTCTTGCAAGAGAAGTGCAATTTTAGACTTAAAGGGGCCCTCTGATATACAGAAGTTTTAAGTCTCTCAACTGTCCTAAAATCTGTAGATTGGCCTCTAGATGCATCCTACTGAAAAAAATCTTGTAAGTTCCAGTAAACCAAGCTTTAACGTATGGAGTTATCTACAGATCACCCTCTCGGACAGAAGAATGGAGCATTTCTCTTCCCTCACCCAGGAAAACGAGCTGTGGGTTTTTCTGGGAAGTCTTGAAGTTCTGAAGGCATTAATAAAAGGGGCAGGGCATTTGTTCAGGGGCCTAGAGAGTCTTCACTGCTGGTTGTGAGGTGTTTCTTTCATCTGCAGTAACATGGCATAGTTAGGAGCCGTGCTGTTGTCATACCCTATGCACCCTCTACCTTTCAGGATTTTAATTTGTGGAGGAAGGAACGTATGAAAATACTGCTAGGGTCAGGGATCATCTTATCGAATAACTTCACAGTTTTAGGGGGAGTAAAATGCCAATCCACACCTTTTCCCCCAACCATAGCCCGCTGGTAATCTGAGGCGCTTTTCTGACAAACGTGGGAAAGGAGAGAGATTGCCACAAAGCTGCTACTGCGTCCATTTTTGCACATTTGACCAGTCTCCACCCTTTTTAGGTCTCTCACTCTAACTTTGCTCTTCGTTTGCTAAATCCTATTTCCATATCTGTGTTAACATCTGTCTATTAATGGTAATAAAAAATAAGGAAGTAAAGTCAGAACCAGGCTGACTTGTGCCTCATAAAAAGGCACAAGAAAAATCAGTATTTGCCTACTGGGAAGAGTTTCTAATTTGTTGCCTATTCAAAAGAATGATTGCTTGCATGTGTCTGAGGAAATTTTATATACTTTGGTGAGCAAACAGGCAGCTTCTCTTGACAAGTACAAACCTTGAGGGTTAACTGTTTGGTAAACTTGACAAACTTATTGACATGCCTTCATCTGATACTTGTTTACATGACTACCTCTGCTCTCTCTTAAATCTGTTTATAGAATCATTGTACTGTCCTCAATCTGTGGAACTCAAGCCTTTATGATGTGGAAGTTCATTAATTTCCAGCTTAGAAGGTGGAGAGAACATTCTTCTTCTCAGCCTCAGTCACTGAAGAAGAAATTTGTAACAACTAAAGGTAGACCATCCAAAAAAGAGAGAGGTTTGTATTGCAAGGTTTTTCTTTCTGAGGATAGAGTTAAACCAATATGAAAAACTTATATGGCATAATTGGATAAAGTGCTGTTGGATGTTTGCTGTGTGAAATGAGATGTTTCTGGTTTTGATACTTGAACTCATACTGATGGAAACTAATATTGGTGGTTGATACCAAGGAGGAATACCTCCGAAATTGTTCTCACTGGCTGTTTATAACCCAGATAATATAAAATAATATACCAGATAAAATTACCTGAGTATTTCAAAGGTGACTCTCAAATACCCACCTGACTTGTAAAAATTAAGGTAATGTGTTCCAGTTTGCCAGGTTAAAGGGATATCTAAAAATCTGTGGCTGGTTTAAGACTTTGCAGGTCACCTCTAAATTGCATTCTACTTTTACCTATCTCACTCTTGGCCTGAATTACATGAGAGTAATCCTTTTTGAATGTCTCTTAAAATTGACTATGGGCTTTGTGTACATGGAGATATACCTATCTCATAGAACTGGAAGGGACCCTGAAAGGTTGAGTCCAGCCTCCTGCCTTCACTAACAGGACCAAGTACTCATTTTTGCCACAGATCCCTAAGTGGCCCCCTCAAGGGTTGAACAACCCTGGGTTTAGCAGGCCAATGCGCAAACCACTGAGCTATTCCTCCCCCCGGTGCTTTAGTTTGCACCAGAGGGGTGTAAACGTTAATCCACACTAGCTTGTCGTGCACTAACTGTCCTGCGGGGGCCCTGCTGGCGTGCACTAGAAGTTCACTGGTGCCTGTTAATATAGTCCTGAAGTAATACTATGTGACAGGCACAAGGGAACTTCTGGTGCATCCCAGCAGGGTCCATGCAGGACAGTTAGCATGCGACACACTAGGGTGGATTAACATTTACACCCCTCTGGTTCTCAAGCAGTATGTAGGCAATTTGCCTAAGGGAACAATTGGCCCTATTTGGAGTTCTGGTGTGATGTGTGAGACTTTGTTCTCTAATTATCTTTTTGTTTAAGTAAATAACAGGTTCTTCCAGCTGGGTTTGCAGGTTAAAGTAAATGGGACTTGTGCTTCCATGCTGCTTAGGACCCTAACTTTAGGCTCTTAGTTTTGTAAATTTTAGTCTGTATGATTTTGTTTTTGTTTGTTTTAATCACAATTCTAATGTATTGAAAGTTTTAATAATTCTTACTGGTAATATTAATGCAGTAATTCTTTTGCCATAGTTTTATAAAATTCAAGATACTCTTCCAGTACTGGTATTTTACAAAAATCAAACAAACAAAACACCTCAGTTTATTTAAATTGTAATCTAATTAGTTTTGCAAAGATTCAGCATGACTTAATGACTTTTTAAAAAATCAAGTGATTTAAATCATAATACAATTAATAACTTAAATCACCTTGATTTAAATCATTGTAGTACCCTCGTATGTGTAATGTAGGTGAGTTGCAACACACACTTCAAGGTGAATATTAGTTGGTAAATACATATATCATGAGAACAACAAAAAGATACACTTTACTTTATTTTGTGAAATATCACAATTCAAGTTATGTAGGTGTTATACCTACCCTGAAGGCCCACAGCCAATTTTGGAGAGTTTATAGCTACCTTTCCCATTTAATTTTTTGTCTGTCTTGTTGCTATGTGAAAAACCATGGGAGAAGTGCAAATTAAAGGGAAAAGTGGCTTAAAACCCTCCCAAAAGTGTCTTTCCTTCCTTTTGATATTATACACAACCTTATCTCCATTGTGAAGACTTAAAGCTGCTCAGGCGTGGCAGCAGTATGTATTAAGCACATGTGCTTGAGTGCACCAAACTCCACACCTGCCAACAGCATCTGGGTGTGTGAGAAATAGCTGTAGAATTAAAATGTACACATAGTGAGATTGAGACTTTGGTGATGGGGTGGGGTTGGGGCTAGATGGGTATATTGGTGTATGTCACCCTTCCACTGGGAAAAGGGCAGAAATCCGTGTGGCAGGTCTTGGTGCTACAGAGATTTGGTCCCAGCTCTTTTCTCCCTGTGCGAGAGTGTGCGACTCCAGGTCTCTTCTCCCCCCCCTCCCTTTTTTTTCTTTCTGCTTGGTTTTACTTACTTCAGCTGAAGCCAGGAGCAAACCAATAGGGACCAGTAGGGCAGAGTGATATAGCTAGTTACCTGTCATTCAGGCAAAATTGAGTGTTAAATCTGAAATTGGAGTGATATAGGGATTGTTGAATGCAAGCTCTGCAGAAGCTTGAGCTGGTTGCAGATGACTGCTGTACAGGTCAAATTTATGGATGTGATTATTGGAACTGTACACTTGTCTGCTCCTGGGTGTTTTTGTGGTAGTGTTGGTGGTGGTTGCCTGAAGGCAAAGACCACATGAATTCCCAGTTCTGTGATGTATCAGAGGGGTAGCCGTGTTAGTCTGAATCTGTAAAAAGCAACAGAGGGTCCTGTGACACCTTTAAGACTAACAGAAGTATTGGGAGCATAAGCCTTCATGGGTAAGAACCTCACTTCTTCAGACTTCTGTTAGTCTTAAAGGTGCCACAGGACCCTCTGTTGCTTTTTACAGTTCTGTGATGTTGCTGCTGCTCCTTCTGCTGGGGTTTCTAGGATGCAACAATGAAGCACCACTTCGATGGTGAGTGTCTTTTTAGGATTCACCATGCCAGAGTTAGTGTAGGAAAGTACCAAACAGTGGTAGTGGTGTGGAAAGCAGTTTGGAAAGGAAAAGAAATTTTAAGCCCCTATCACACTTTGCCTGCATCTGCAGACAGATGTTGTCTACTATGGTTTACATTGCAGAACGTACCTAACTTAATTGCAAGGATACAGCAGGTTTAAGAAATCCATAGCCTAAGGAAACCCTATCATTGGACAGTCAAGGGTTAAAAAGGCTTAATTTCCAAAGCCTGTTGTTATAGAAGCATATTACAGAGATTGTTTGGGAGCTGGATGAATCGGGGGGTGGGGGGTTAGAGCTACATTTTCTACTTTTAAGGTTGAGTAAGTGCTTTTGTTATGAAAGGTCATTTTTGGATTACTAGAGCTTCCTCAAACTCTGTAGCCTTCCAGGATGGAATTTTCTCAAACTAAATTTTTCAAAACGTCTGTCTGAGCAAGTATTTCAGGCATTTTCAAGAACAAAGAGAAAGGGGAATGACTGCTCTTGCCATGATTTAACAAAGAAAAGAAAATTCAACATTGCAATCTCTTGAACAATTTAAGTATTCCAGTAGGGGAGATTGACAATTTGAATTTTGGCAGGGGCATAGTTCTCAGGTCACAGATCTGCCTTTGTGTACTGGTAAAAAACACAATCTTCTGGCTAATTTATAAGGGGTTTAAAAATGTACTTAGATGCATGCATATGGCTTTTGCTTTACAATAAACTAAGAATCCAGCAACTTTCCATTGGCACTTCACATGGAAGGAAAGTCTACAGAGAAAGAGGCAGGAGAAAAGATCACTAGTACTAACATATATTTACAAACTGCACATAATATACTGTATACATTATTACATGTGTTTGATGCTGTGGTAGAAGAGTTTTGTTAACATAAATTTGGAATGGATACATTACTTAAGAAAGGTGAATCCATGAGTGACTTATGTAAGTCATCCCAGATGAATGCCAGTAAAGCTTTTTGCTGCACTATACTATGTATTCTCCACACATTGCAGAAAAGCAAAAGGTTTGAGTTTCTAAAAAATTGTATTGGGATTATCTCTTTAGAACCCTTCATCTGTAAAGTTGGATATCTTGGTTACTAGGAGTTCAGTTGTACAGAACTCTAAATCAGTCTCTATTTTAAAATCTTTTCTGCAAACTATGTAAAAAAAGAATATTTTTAAGCTATTGCAATTATTGCATCATGAAAGTCTCTTAAGACAGCATTTAGCAGAATAATACTTACATTAGAATAAAATATACAAAAGCTATATGTTGACTTAGAAACTACTTAAAGATAATCAAATATAAAATGTTGTTTTGCTTGGGAAATCATCAATTTTTTTCTTGTTCCTAGAAAATGGAGTAAATGGAACAGTAACCTCAAATGGAGCAGACTCGCCTCGTAGCAGGAAGGAAAAATCATCATAAAAATGAATTTTATCAAGTTAACTAATGTCCCCAAAGAATCTGCTTTTTACTATGAAAAGCCCTTCAGCACTAGAGATCTTACTGATTACAAAAATACAATTCATGCTTTTTGATTATTGCTATTGTTTTGTGAGACTTTTTTTAAAAAAACATTTTGACTTTAAATAAAGAGTGGAAAGGTTATCTGTTTTCAAATGTTTAGGGGGCCACAACACTTTTTAAATAACCATGAACACTTTTTTTAAACACTTAGTGTGATTAATATTAATCAGAATTCTACTTACTGAGGATCAGTGATACAGTGTATTATTCCTTCCAGTTTTTATAATCTTGGTAATATCTTGTTACAGCAATGTCATATTTTTCAAGTTCTTCAAGAAGTATTGCAAAATTGAAGTAAAAAAATTAATATCTGTTTTTAGATATTCTCGAACGTTCAGTATATTACTTTGAATCAGATTTGCAGCTCAGTACTGGTTTTGTAAGACCATCAAAATTAATGTGCATTATTTTTGTAGGTAATAGCTGCGTTCGTTTCAAGAAATGCCCATGTCATTAAAACAAAATCTAACTGATTGGAAACATTGCAGTGTCTTATTGTCTATGTTGGCTGGAAATCTCTTGTATAAAATACTTGTAAGGAACAAAATCTTTCTGATGTAGCTTTAGCTCTTGAAAAGTGGAAAATAGAGAATGTGTTGTACAGAGAAGAGTGATTTGCATAGCGCTACTTTAAGGTAATAAAATAACTCATAACTGTGCTTATACATGTGCATATTGCAGAGTACTAGTGTGACATAGCCCTGCTTTGAAAACTCATTTTGTCTCTGATTTTTAGATTGCATCTTTTTTTTAAATGGGTCAGATTTTTAATTTAGGATATATTTTAATGCTTTGTGGGGAGGGGATTTATTTAGACAAATCAAGTTCTGGCAAACTTTTGTTTGTTTGTTTCCATCTCTTATTGGGAAACAGTTCAGTGTATTGCATATATCTATAGAGAGAGAGAGAGATGAAAAAATATATTTAAAAGCTACAAAGTTTTTAAAAATTGAACTATTGGTGATCTTTGCTCCCATTAGGACCATTGTAACTTAATTTGCATTTTTCCTGTTTTTCATAGTTTTAAGTGCAAAGGTTTGTCCAAATAATTAAATTTTCAGTTGAATCTGCAATTAATATTTGCATTCATATCTTTGTAGTCTGTAATAGATATAAGCCCAGCTCATTTCATTCCAGAAAAACCTACTTAATAGTTTACCTTAAATGAAATTGCTAGTTAGATAGCTTTTGTTAGACCACTTATTGATAAATAGGAGCCCTTATGAGAAATCTGTTAAGCTCAGCGAAACAAAATACCTACAATTATAAATTGAGTATATTAAATTGAGCCCAACAAAATAACAATAAAAACTGCATTCACTGTCTTTCTTTTCCCCTTTAGTTCCTTATAATATTTTTGTTTTGTATACTGATACAAAATTTGGGCTGCACTTAATTATCCACTCTTAAATAATGTATAGCTATTTTTACATGAATTATTGTAAATTTTGTATAACATGACTCTTAATTCTTGATGCAGTTGCTTCAACAGCTCCCCCCCTGCTTAGAATTGCAGGCAAGCATGGACCTTGTTACAGTAGTAGCCCTGTTATGGGGTTGTATACCCTGAAATTTGTATTGTTATGGAAATAGCTACGTCATGTTTTGGTTTTTAAAAAATAAAAAGTTAAAAAGCTGTCTAGGGCAAAAAGATTCCATCACATCTGATCATAAAACTGTAAGATCAGAGTTCAAAAAGTGATAAATATACATGTAAAATCTCCATTCCATGGACCAGCGTGCTTTATATCTGATGTTTAACACCAGGACATTCTTTGTGTGTTGTGCCTTGTTCAAAGATTGTACTTGAGGGGGGAAGAATGTTGAAAACCACTAATCATGTGTGATTCCAAAACTGTCATCTGAGAGTTTGCCCTCTTTTGGCCATGTTGGTACTATCTGGGGAGTCATAAAGAGAGCTCTCAACCTCCTGGTAACCTTTTTCCCCCCAGAGATCTTGAGATGAGAAGGAATGATCATGACCATCTAGTTTGATGTCCTGCATATCACAGGCAATAGAATTTCACCCAGAGGAATTTCGAGGAGTGGAATCTTCTGTCAGCAGAAGTGAAACATAGGTTCTGATTACTGATGCATGAATCCCTTTTATTTAACTAGCTACCATTCTGAACATAATTATTTAGAGCTTTCCCTTAAGTGATTTATTGGAGCCTGAGGTTAATAATATCAACTGGTTTCCAGAGAAATTATTCCTTGAACTCTGAGTGTCTTACAGAATGATTGAGATTTACACCTTAAAGTGTAAACTTTGGCTTCACCTCCAAAATCCTCTGCAGAGGTATGTACTTTTGTCTGTTAGTACAGGTTACTAACATTGTTCACTCTTGATGGATGTTCATGAAAGGCTTTTAATTTTCAGAAGGTCTGCATTTCCAAATTCACCCCTCTGAGTGGTCATTTTCTTATCTGGTAATGGGAAGTCCCAGTTTTATTTATTTTTTTATTTATTTTAATGTGCTGAAAGCTAGCAGTAGTTGTCTGACTTGTAACTAGGAAAGGTCAAGTAGTATCTTGAAGAATGTATTTCTGATTTACTATAGAAGTAATTGCTTTTGTTTTCTCTCCATAGTCTTTTGAAAAGTATTCTGATCAAGATGCCAAGACTATATGATCCTGATGTCTCTATTTCCAGTCTGCTGCCACCCATTCTTAATTCATGTATTAAGATCCTTTTTGCTTTGCTCAGAGAACTCTCGGTTGCTTAAATTTCTGACTTCCAAATCATGATCTCTGTATTTGTCTCTTCAGTTGCAGTCTGGAATTTACAAAACCTGAGCAAAGTAAGTTAGTGCAGACTTAGCAACATGTCTTACAAATATGGTTGGAAATTGTAATTTTTTTCCTCTTGTTCTGCTCTATTTCCTAATCCAGTGGTTCCCAAACTTGTTCCGCTGCTTGTTCAGGGAAAGTCCCTGGCTGGCCAGGCCGGTTCGTTTACCTGCCGCGTCCGCAGGTTTGGCCAATTGCGGCTCCCAGCGGCCACGGTTCGTTGCTCCAGGCCAATGGGAGCTGTTGGAAGCAGTGGCCAGTACGTCCCTCGGCCCGCGCCGCTTCCAGCAGCTCCCATTGGCCTGGAGCAGCAAACCGCAGCCAGTGGGAGCTGCGATTAGCCGAACCTGCAGCTGTGGCAGGTAAGCAAACCGGCCCAGCCCGTCAGGGGCTTTCCCTGCACAAGCAGTGGAACAAGTCTGGGAATCACTGTCCTAACCTAAATCAGGTGCAAGAAGTTATCCACTTTTTTTAGCCTGCTTAGTTTCTGCGGCTCTGAGCTGGAAGACCAGATTTGCTGATCCTGGAGCAGAGAAAACTGTGAGGTCCTCTGTGATTTATGAGGTTGGGCTACATTTGTGAGTCTGAGCAAATGGCTAACAGGATGGTGTATGTCTGTGAAGAATTAGGGTGGGGAAAGATCCGGATGTTTGTCCATTCTTTCATAGGTATGGAATCACAGACGTTAGAGATGGGCAAGACCTATGCGATCATCTAGTCTGGTCCTGTCCCTAATACAACTTTGTTCCTAGGCTGCAGGAGACCTTTATGCTTTGTCTGTGTTAATTGTAAGTTCCCATATATCCCATAAAGAGAAAATTGTACTCATTTCCAGCCTAAATTCTTGTTCTATCTCATATGGATTTGGATACCTCTTAAATATATTCTTGCAAATTTTATTCCTTTGTCAGTGTCTGTCTGAAAACCAGCTCTTCTCTGTAGCTGGACTTAAAATGTTCTCTTTATACAGAAAATAGGAATGTAAGACCAATGCTGAACGGTCATGAACTGCCCTAGGCATTTAAAGTCCATAGGGTAATTGTCCTAATGGAGTTCATCTTCAGATAATCCATCCAGGTTGTTACCCACACACTCTAGGGGACACCTACCTTTATCCTTTCCTAGGGCTCAAGGCATAATCCCACACTCCAGGGCACCCACCCTTACCCTTCCAAGGGCTCACGGCATAACAGTCCGCAGGTTTGCAGGACCTTTTACCAGCGGAAGAGACTTATACAGTAATATCTTATTAACAATCACCAAGCATAATACACATGCTAAGCATTCTATGCTATGCTCACCAATCCTGATCACACAGGCTTACATTCCCTGTTGACCAGGCAAGGTCATTCTCACCTGGTTTCTGGTTGCTTCACATCATGCTCGTGCATAGGATTCTAGCAGCTCTGTTCTCAGGCTGTCTTGCAGGTGAATAGTCGTTTTTCTTCCAGGTCTTTCCTTCTTATTCTTTACCTTTTCCTTTTTCCTTCCCAGCTGGTTTTCTTGGATCTCAGTTTATATCGTGAAACTTGAGTCCGGCTTAGCTATACTTTAACCAATCATTTTATTATAACGGGTCGGCAACTTTTCAGAGGTGGTGTGTCGAGTCTTCATTTATTCACTCTAATTTAAGATTTCGCGTGCCAGTCATACATTTTTAGAAGGTCTCGTTCTATAAGTCTAATATATAACTAAACTATTGTTGTATGTAAATTAAATAAAGTTTTTAAAATGTTTAAGAAGCTTCATTTAAATTAAAATGCAGAGCCCCCCGGCTCGGTGGCCATAACCTGGACAGTGAGAGTGCCGCTGAAAATCAGCTTGCGTGCCGCAGGTTGCCTACCCCTGTATTATAATATTACAAAATAATTCTTTGACCAATCCTAATACATTGTGAAATAATTCTTTACTCAATCATACCCTAGCACCTTAGTTGATTTGAATCTTACAAAACTAGTTATGCAACAGACACCAATAAAAAAAGACAGAAACCATACAAATAAACGATAGAGAAGCAGGGACATAAAGGCAAAACAATAAAGAAGTAGAGATTTCACAACCACAACTGTTGATAAGCGATTCCTTGACAGAATGCTATCAAACAACGTTTTCTTTAAACATCTTAAGATCTGTTTCTTTATCTGGTGGTGGGCACTATTCGTACAGGATTGGCTTCTTAACAGACTGATATTTCGTTGTTTTGTTTAAATTTAGATGGAACGTTAGGCTGTGACTTTCTGCTTCTTGGCTCATGGCTGCTGCAGAAAAAGGCCTCGAACCTTACCAAGTGTGTGGTGCAATGTTTTGTAACAAAGATATTTCACACTCCAGAAGAGCCAAAGGCTCATTCCGCAAGTTTCCTAAACACCTTCTTTGCTTATTTGTGTCTGTCTATTTTAAAAGCAACTCTAGGTGGAATTCTCTACGATCTGCTTTATTAAATTTTCAAAGTGCTTGGTTCTTCCTGTAGACTTCCTACTGTTTGCTAGCCCCAAAGAGTAACTAGTCCCATCTGAACTGTACATGACTCAAAAACATTTTAAAATCACTAAGCCTATTTTTGGATCCCATTACCAAATGTAGTATACATCAACCCTTCTCACTTTGTATGTTCTTCAAACAGTCCCAGATTAATGAAGCAGAGGAAAGTAATTGGAGAATTGCAGTTACTAGTAAGCAACTTAATTACTTCAAAGGAAAGTTATTCTCTTATTAATGTGAAGTTTTTATTTCAGCTTATAAAACTGCACTATCCAGAACTCTAGTCGCATCATGATCAATTAACACAAATAATTAGACTTTCCACAAGCTTAAATTAAGACATTTCCACTCAGAAAATACCTGTGTAAATAGCTCTGAAAGTGCACAGACTTGAGTTCTGTTGGAGTGGGGAGGGGGATGAATCCTAGAGTTTGGAGCCATTACTGCAAGGCTGGCAGTTTTTAACATTTATCTAGAAAGGCTGTTCTATTTAACATCTCAACTGAGAGAGGAGTTGATGTCTAAGTGATGACCCCAAACTAAAGCTTTTTATGGGTTAAAATCAACTAATTGGAAAAATGGCAATACGTTCTTCTCTGAGGGTTATACTTGAGCTGTCATGGTTTTTGACGTTGCACATACGAAGATGGAAGTCAAAAGGAGTGGTTCCTCTTTTCATCTAACCAACGTTGGCTAGGAAACTAACCTTTCCTCTGATTTCTGCAGTGCTCTCTACTTCTATCGAGAGGACTCAGCTAATTTACCCTATGATCGTTATTTTAAAGAAATAACACTTAGAAATGTGTAACTGTTGCTTCTGCTGCATTTTGGGCTTTCTGGGACTGCAAAGAGGCTCGAAATAACCCAGCCACACGTCGAACAAGAACTAAGCCTGGCTTAACTGCAAACAGGCCTGGTAGAAGCATTTTTCAACCTCTTGTGCACTGAAAATGTAAGCATCCAAGAGGGTGGGTTTGTTGGGGAGACGGGACAGCCATCTGGTTTGTGATACTCTCAGACCCACTCATGGCTTACACAGCATAAGGTGGTTGCAGTGGATTGTGGCTACTGCCCATGGGCTGTAGTAACAGCCTCAACCTGACAGTGCAGGTATCCTATGTTCTGTCACTTGTGCTTTGTTCCCTGTACAAAGTCTAGGCTTTGGGAGGAGGAATTGGAGAAACTCTCACTTCAAACAAACACAAAATACCTGTGGGGATTCCTCAAAGGCCCATGAGTTATTCTCTTAGCAAAGGGCAGGATGTAGCTCTCCTGTGACTAATCAGGGCCCAGCTCAAGTCTGAGTCAGATCACCATGTTGGCAGTGAATTGTCCCTTTGTCACTGGTCTGCCTTGCTTTCTTTTTTTAATATTGAAGAATTTTTCACCATTTCTTTAATCCTTAAAGTTTGAAATAATACATTTTATTGTAACATACCCAAGTTCTTTTCCATGCTTCATATCATGGACTGTTTTGGTGGTGGTGACTGCAGCACTGCTCAGGTTTATCCCTGTTATCCTCCAAATTTCCCTCAAAGGAGAGCACATCATCTTGGGTCCACTGCGTGTGCATGCCCATGCATGTTACAGCAGTTGGAATGCTCCAAAAAACAAAACATAAGTGATGTCTGACTATAAATATCTTACGTATATTGTTTTGTTAACTGTTGAGGCCCTTGGACATGATCATCGTTGCTATTTGGGGATGTGGTTTCCCCCACCCCATTTCTGGAAGTGAAACTTCTCCAACGGTAAGTAGGTGGTTATAATACAATTGTCATTTTCCAAGTATAACATTCTAACACAATTCACGTTCAGATGCCAAGAGCTTGTGTGCTACTAACATCCACAACTGTCAGTTCTTTTACTAGGAATGGTGGGTGAGGCGCTCCAGGTTGCAGCTGTGTTAGGGGGAAGTTCTTTTTGCATAGAACAATATAAAGAGAGCCAACTCTGATTGTAGGCTTCGAACACAGCAATACTGGTTCTGAGTCAGAGAAGAAGTTTCCTCTTGGTGTCTCTTTCTCTTAAGTTTTCTCTATCAATTTTTGTTGTGGGTTTCTGCAAATATTTTCATTGCATCCAGATCAGTGATGGTAAAACTGCTCAAGGCTGGGTGCCAAAAATGACATTTTTCTTATACATTTGAGTGTTTTCACAGAACAAGAGCATCTGAGGCACAGTCTTAGACATTAGTTGCCAGCTTTACAATATTTATTTTTCTTTTTACAATGGTGGTTGTGATTAAAAATCAATGATTGCCAGAGAGTTACATCTGCAATATTGTAGTCACTTCTTTACCCTAAGAATAGGCAACTACTGTGCTGTAGTAAATATCACAGTGAAGTAATCACTGGCAAGTGATGGCTACTTAGTAAGCAACCACTCTATGTTCATGGACAGTTTTGTCCATCTCAATCTTCTCCATTCTGAGGCACTCACCTGCCACTCTGTCAGAGGTTTGGAGCCAGGATCAGGCCCAGTGGTTGGAGCCAAACTCAGAGATTAAATGCCGGCACCAAGAGTCAAGACAGGTTCAGACTCAGGAATCAGAGCTGAGGATCAGAACTGGATTACTCGGAGACTCCGTGTGGGGGTTGGGATGTATGGGGGGGGTGAGTGCGCCAGCTGGGGGTGCAGCCTCTGGGATGGGGCTGGGACCAAGGGGTTCAGAGTGTGGGAGGGGGCTCCAGGCTGGGGCAGGTGGTTGGGGTACGGGAACGGGTGGGTGCTCCAGCTGGGGGTGCGGCCTCTGAGGTGGAGCTGGAGATGAGAGGTTTGGGGTGCAGAAGGTGGCTCTGGGCTGGGGCTGAGGGGTTGGGGTGTGGGAGGAGGTTCCAAGATGGGGCAGGAGATTGGGGTACAGGAGGAGGTTCAGTCTGCAGGCTCCAGATGGCACTGACCTCAGGCAGGCCCGGCATTTCCTGGGGATGGAGGAAGTCCATGCAGCTCCAGGGAAGTGGCATCATGTCCTTCTGGTTCCTAGGTGGAGGAGTGACCGGGGGCACAGTGTGTTACCCCCGCCCACAGACACTGCCCTTTGGCCGTGGTTCCCAGCCAATGAGAGTTGCGGAGCTGAGTACGGAGCCTGCCTGCCCCACTGGTGCTGCGGCCAACCGGACTTTTAGCAGCCCAATCAGCTGTGCTGACCGCAGCTGCCAGGGTCCTTTTTTTGACCGGGCGTTCTGATTGAAACGCAGATGCCAGGCAACCCTATAATTGACTAGTTAGGCTGGCAGGAGACTGAGCTGGTGCAGCTGAAGGGCCTTACTCCTGCCATGGTCATTTGGCAAAAGAGGAAGGACAGGGTGGTCATGAACCCCTGAAATCCCTAAGTTGTGAACTCATGTTCTAAATGTATTAACAAACAGAGATTGTAACGTCTGGGCAAAGACTTTGTCCTTGCCTATAAAGCACCTAGCAGACTTCTATTATTATATTCATTACAAAACCTTTTAAATATTTAGAAATGAATCCTCCTGGATTGTGGTAAAAGCTGGTAAACTTTGCGTGTGGTGGGGATACATTACTGGACTAGGAATCAAGAATCCTGAGTTCCGTTCCTGGCTCTGCTACTGACTTACGCTGACCCTTGATTCATGCATCTGGGCAGAGTTCCTCTGGGCCCTGTCTGCTGGCTCCCTAGATACCTTCAAGAAGCAGTGGGCGCTGTCCGGGTTTTCTGGTAAGTGTCTTCTTCTGGATCCCTGATTTTGAACCTATGGCCCTCATGCTCATTCCCATTTTATCATTTGTTGCCGCCATTCTCATTTGAACCCTGAGCCCAGTAGCTCCTCCCCTTAGCCTGGGGGAGGGCCTTCAGATGTGAGCGGGCTTGCGCTTGCCCACCCCTGGGATTCAATAGGTACTGACTTACTCTGAGATCTCAGGCAAGTTGCTTCAACTCTCTGCCTCCATTTCTACCCTTCATCTATCTTGTCTATTTAGACTGTAAGTTCTTTAGAGCTGAGACTGTTTTACTAATTGTATGTACAGTGCCTAGCACAGTAAGGCTCTGATACCTAATTTTGGAGTCTATAGGCACTATTGTAATACAAAAATAAACAGGTAAATCATCTGGATCTCCTAGTAAAGCGTACATAACGAGCTGAAGGCAAGGCTCAGCCTGAGCAATCTAAAGCATATATCAACCCAGACTGAGGCTCACAGAGGCATCAAGACTACAGGGTTTTGTTCTCATACTTTGAGATTTGGAAGACTACATTAAAGCTTCAACTTTGGTGTAGCTTGGACTTGATCACTATAAACCCTCATGCAGCTCTTCACATCTTTGAAGTATCTTGCCTGGATCCCTGGCTTCAGAACCAAAGGGTTTGTGCCAGGATGTCAGTAGGAACATCAGCTGCGTCAAGGATATATGTATGATTCCAAGTATTGTCAGAGGTTGTCTCAGATTAGCTTGGGGTCCAAGCGGGTCAAATCCAAGTGCCCCATTTTCTCAGGTGAGTGAAATTTTGAAGACTGTATAGACTCGCCTCCGGTTTCATTGATGCAGATGGAGTAAAACTCTGTTTGGGTCCAAAGAACAACTTTAATGTATGAAATATGTTCCATCCCATAGGCCGTTTTGGTATTTCAGGATAGTTTTAGGCATTGGGTGGCAGTTCAATGGCTTGTTCTCAATGGGAACTGTAGAGCATTGCATCTGAAGAAGTGGGCTGTAGCCCACGAAAGCTTATGCTGAAATAAATTGGTTAGTCTCTAAGGTGCCACAAGTACTCCTGTTCTTTTTGTAGAGCATTGAACTCTTGAAAATCTGGGCCCTGAATGTTACCTTCTAAGGTGACTAATTGACAGCTGTGTGCATGGACCAAAAGGCCAAGAGTGTTTATCTACAACGGATACTATTCTTGGCAATCTTCAGTAATATGTCTTCGTTTAGTGCACTTTGAGGGCATCACAACTTCCCTCTAGAAAACTTGTATTACTATTTGCCCAGTCCTAACCCTGACTTCCATAGCTTATTTATAGATTGTCTCTATTAAAAGTTGAAATAAAATGTTAATTGTATGCATTGTCTGTTTTCCCTGATGAATTCAGTAACTAGATGTAACTTACTCTTCCACGTAGTACATAGTTGTAGCTTAAAAAGAAATTGCACATAAAATTTAATGAAAAAATAATTGTATAGTGTTAGAAAACTAGCCACTTGCTATGTGGCTGTCACCAGGAGCTGACTTACATTTTCCATAATTGGTGAGATTTCTACACAGGCAGGCACTGTAAGGGGTCAGGGTTTGGATGCCTGCGAAGAGGCAGGATCTAAACTCCTGCCAGCCTGTAGTGAATCCTACTCTATTTCTCCCTTGCTAGTTATTGCTCACTTTCCCCTAGTCCTTTCACTGTGTCTCATCTCACCCTGCTGCCAGGTCCAAATATACATTGCTGTCCTGTGTGTGGCTGGAGCAGAGATTGACTCTCCAAAGTCCAAAATCATGTTGTGATTTTATGACGTTGGAAAAACATCGGGTAGGGGAAACCACAGTCATTTTCTGCATGTAGTTTAAACTCTGATGCACAGGCTTTTTGCCACTGGTCATTCGTTTCTTCCCCTTTTGCCTAGCCTTAATTTTTATTTTTATGCCTTTTATTAACCATAAAAATAACCACAATTAGCATCTCATTATGGTACCTATACACACATACAGTGCCAGAAACTGAAGAACATGTTAAAATATGCAAGGCTAGCGCTATTTGGTCACAAATTATGAATCTTTTGTATTTGAAATGATGGAATTTGGAGGCTTAGTTGTTAGACTCATTTTAATGAAAATCTCAGACTGCAAAACTTGGATTATGGAACCAGTGTCAAAGCCTTTAGTAGGGCTGTCAGTCAATCACAGTTAAATTGATTTGAGTTAATTGCTTGAGTTAACTCGATTAAAAAAAATTCGTGATTAATTGCAGTTTTAATCATAATGTTATAGAATACCATTTTAAATTTATTATAAATATTTTGAATGTTTTTCTACTTTTTCAAATATATTGATTTCAGTTACAACACAGAATACAAAGTGTACAGTGCTCACTTTATAGTATTATTGGATTATTTTAAAATTTGTACTGTAAAAAGATTAACAAATAGTATTTTTCAATTCACCTCATACAAATACTATAGTGCGATCTCTTTACAGTGAAAGTACACTTACAAATGTAGATTTTACAAATGTAAAGCAACTTACAAATGTAGATTTTGTTTGTTTGTTACATAACTGCACTCAAAAACCAAAACAAGGTAAAACTTGAGGGCCTGTTGTGACGGATTGGGTCACAGAAAGCCCCTTGGGAACTGCCACCTGATGTGCTGAGACTACCTCTAAGCCAAGCAAAATAAAACAAAAACACGCAAGTCTAAGCCTAATACAGTAGGAAACTAAATGCAGGTATATCTCACCCTCAGAGATGTTACAATAAGCTTCTTTGACAGACTAGACTCCTTCCTAGTTTGGGTCCAGCAATCATTCACACTCCCGTGGTTAATGTTCTTTGCTCCAGTTTCTTTCAGGCATCTCTTTGGGGTGGAGAGGCTATCTCTTGAACCAGCTGAAGACAAAATGGCAGGGTTGCCAAGGCCTCTTATATTCTCTCTTGTGCCACATCACAGTCACAAGATGGGGTCTCTAGCCACCTGGGCAAGTCACAAGGCTATGAATGATTTCAGCTTTTTGCTGGCCACTGTTTACATGTTAGTGTGAACATTCCCAGGAAAGCTCAGATACGGATTGGCATCTTCCAAAGTCCACTGTTAGTTAAGTACTCCCAATTACTTAAATAACCCCTTCACACTATGTTGACCAAATCTGTCTTATGTGCTTCCTACAGCAAACACTTTAAATACAAGCATAGAACCAATGCTCATAATTTCAGATATAAAAATGATACATGCATACAAATAGGATGAATCTATTCAGTAGATCATAACCTTTGCAAGGATATGTTACATGGCATATCTAGCACAAATCATATTCCAGTTATGTCATATTTACACTTATAAGCATATTTCTATAAAGCATTATGGGGTGCAACATCACACCTATAAATCCACTTTTTCAGTCAATCACTAAGACAAATAAGTTTGTTTACATTTACAGGAGATAATGCTGACCACTTCTTATTTACAATGTCACCTGAAAGTGCAAGGCATTTAAGTGCCAGATGTGCTAAATATTTGTATGCCCCTTCATGCTAAGATTTTTGGAGGATCTAAACTGGGTATATCCCCAAGTAGGGGATCCTATTCCTCCTTGGGACTTAAACCTGGTGTTAGCAAAGCTAATGGGCCTGACCTTTGAACCTCTGGCTACCTGTTCATTGCTTCATCTTTCAGTGAAGGTAGCCTTTTTGGTGACAATTAGTTCTGCAAGAAGAGTGGGAGAATTGAGAGCTCTGGTATCTAACCCATCGCATACAACCGTCTTTCACAAAGACAAGGTATACTTATGCCCTCATCCAAAATTTCTCACCAGAGTGGTTTCTCAGTTCCACATCAATCTGGCACTAGACTCACCAACTTTATTCCCTAACCCTAATGCTTATAAGGATAAGGAGAGACTCTCACACGTTGAATGTTAGAGGAGCCTTAGCATTTTATTTGGGTAGGACTAAACCATGTAGGTAATCTTTGCAACTGTTTATGTCAGTAGTGGACAGATGAAGGGCCTTGTAGTTTCATCTCAAAGAAGCTCACCATGGATTTCCTCTGTATACGTTTGTGCTATGACATGGCCAATGTAATTGTGACAGCTTTGGGCCCTTTGGCGTGTCACCTGCTATGCTGGGATGCCACTGAGTCAGCCTGTTCTGCCAGCCTGTGTTCCCTTTACCTGGCCTTGCTGGGTTAGGCTCACACGTCTCTTCTATCCAAACACACAGGCAGGGCCACACCCAGCTGCACAGAGAGACAGAGATCTGCTCTGGAAAGATTCAGCCTTAGGGGCTTGCTCCAACACTCTGGTGCCTATTCCTTTTAAGGGTACAAACCCAAAGGTTTTATGAAATTTGCCCCTTCCTCAATGTGGAGGGAGATATGCACAACTTCTTGCCCGCAGTTGGAAATTACATAAACTGGGTTATATTATAAAGAAGAAATAAGTTTATTAACTACAAAAGGTGAATTTTAAGTGAATATAAGAGATTACAGACAGAACAAAGGAGATTACTGACTAAATAAAACAAAATACACAAGCTAAGCTCAATATACTTAAGAAACAGGTTACAAAATGTAAATTCTCACCCTAAATGTTATTTTAGGCAGGTTGCAAAGTTTCTGTGGTTCAGAGTTCCAGTTATATTCCTTTTCAGACTGGACCCCTGTCTCAGTCTGGACTCTCCCCTTGCCTTCTCTTCAGGTGGCTTTAGCAGTCTTTTTCTTCTTGGGCAGACAAGTCATGGAGAGGAGTCCCGTTTGCCTTCCTCCCCACCCTTAAATGGAATTTACATAAGGCAGGAATCCTTTGTGTCCCAAACTTGACCCCCCTCCCCTTCCACTGGAAAGTTACAAGAAGTCCCAGGTAATGTTTAGTATCAGGTGACAAGACCACCTGACTCTGTAGTATCACAGCGTCATGAGTCAGTGGCAGTATGGAGAGTCCACAGGAAGGCTAAGCCTTTACACAGTTCATTGTCCTTGCTGATGGGCCATCAGCCCTGTCTGGCTTTTCCACTGTTGTACCTGAAGTGTTAGCAGTGAGCGTCACCCAAAGTAGCATAGCTGAAATACAGCTACATAGTCAATATTCCTAACTTCAGATACAGCAATGATACAGGCACACAAATTGGATAATCACATTCAGCAAATTATAACATTTCCAATGATATCTTACAAACCCCATCTTGCATAAAGTACATCTCAGTTATGTCATATTGATATCATAAGCATATTTTCATAAAGAATATGGAGTGAACTGTCACAGTAACTCTGCCAGACAGGGTGCTGGCATATTCAAGGAGGTCTCACACGGCCTCTGCAGCCTTTCTAGCTCACGTGCCTGTTCGGGACATTTGTAGAGCTGCAACTTTGGTCTTTAGTACATACTTTTGTTTCTCATTATGCCATCTGTCAATAGGCTAGAGAGGATTTTAGATTTCAGTGTGGGGTAGTCCTTCAATCATTCAGATAGACTCTGACCCCACCTCCAGATCGAACTGCTTATGAGTCACTGGAAGTGGAATGGACGAGCAATCACTTGAAGAAGAGAAAACGGTTATTAACCTGTTCTGTAACTGTTCTTCAAGATGTGTTGCACAGGACCATTCCACAACCCACCCTACTTCCCTTCTCTATCAGAGTCTGGCCAGTACGAAAGAACTGAGGGGAGCTGGAGGTGGCTCTGTCCTTTATACCATCACCCAACAACATGAGGCAGCAGAAGTAACTGGTTTTCCTAAATATTGAATAGGTCCCTAAATATTGGTGCCCCTGTTAGAAAATATTGGCACATATCTATACTATGATTTATAAAACAGTTTTATAGCAGAGTTAAGCCCTGTGTACACATTTTGAGAAACTGTTAGCACCTTGCTAGAGAACTGTGTGTTGTTGTTTTTTTAAAAAGAGAGAGAACAAATATGATTTCCAGACTCAGAATAGATGGGGCTATAGGTCCCTCAAACCCTCTCCATAATTGGGCATGTGATGAACCTGCTTTCCCTCTTTCTCTGGGAGCTCTGCAAAGTCTACCAGCAAGCTTCAATTGCCCGTGCTGTTTTGGAGGTGGAGAAAAACTTGTTAAATCTGGATGCTCCTCTCACTGACGTGCCAGTGAGTTTTATCTCCAGAGCCATGAAGATGTAACAGACCTTCCTTTGTGGAATATGAGGACGAGTAGAGCAGAAGAATTACTTCTCACTCCTGTTAATACATCCCAGGATGATGTTTGCTTTTTTTGAAACAGTGCTATACTATTGATTCATATTTAGCTTGTGATCCACTATGACTCCCAGATCCCTTTCCACAATACTCCTTCCTAGGCAGTCATTTCCCATTTTGTAGGTGTACAACTGATTGCTCCATCCTGAGTGGAGTACTTTGCATTTGTCCTTATTGAATTTCATCCTATAATATACAAAGGCATTGCAGATACATGACCTGTAAACTAAAAGCCCAAATCACTTGGTTCCTATAAAATTAAGGAGGCCAGCCACTGCCAAGGGGACACCACATGCCCACTCCCACTCCCTCACCCCCATTCTCCTTTCCTCTTCTCTTTTCCATCCCAGAATGCCAGAATTCCGGAAAGCAACTTTATATCATTTTGCAGCCAGTATCATTTTTTGACCAGATTGTTTGTCTAAGTCAGGGGTTGCCAATCTTCAGCACGCAGCCCATGAGAGTAATGCGCTGGCGGGCCGTGAGACATTTTGCTGACGTTGACCGTCCGCAGTCATGG
The DNA here is from genome assembly GCF_013100865.1 of Trachemys scripta elegans. Lineage (NCBI taxonomy): Eukaryota > Metazoa > Chordata > Testudines > Emydidae > Trachemys > Trachemys scripta. The sequence continues at coordinate 225,977,315 of NC_048299.1, read as the reverse complement.
CCCCCCGCAGCTCCCAGTGGTCACGGTTCACTGTTCCTGGCCAGTGGGAGCTGTGGGAAGCCATGGGCCACAGGGATGTGCTGGCCGCCACTTCCCACAGCTCCCATTGGCCAAGAATGGCGAACTGTGGCCACCAGGAGCTGCGGAGGGCCATGCCTATGGGCAGTCAATATAAACAAAATGTCTTGCGGCCTGCCAGCGGATTACCCTGATGGGCTGCGTGCCGAAGGTTGCCAACCCTGGTTTAAGTGCTGTAGGACTTGGGGTTTTCATACCCCTAACTCATTATATCCTTTGTTATATCAAAGTGTAATTCAAAATTGATGATCCAGATGCCAATCAGGATTATATTTATTATTTTATGAGAGACCCCAGCCAATATCATGACCCCTTTGATGGGTGCTATATAAAAACAGTAAGAGACAATTTCTGTCCCCAAGACAAGACAGACAAAGGGTTTGAGAAGGGAAGTACAGTTATCTCCATTTTATAGATGGAGAACTGACACACAGAGAAATTAAATTACTTATCCAAGATCACAGAGAAAATATGTGGCTATACCAAGAACTGAACCCAGCTCTCCTGAGTCCCAGTCCAGTGTCCTAACAACAAGACAATTCTCTAATCCCTGCATATGTAAATAGGAAGCATTTCTCTATCTGAGTTGTAAATTGCATATGGAGTCAAAAGAGGCAATATTGATTCCAAATTATTAACAAATATGTTCTAAAAAGGATGAACATGAAGGCCCTCTGAAATCACAAGATTTCGTCAGGTAATTGAATCTTGGGATTGGAATGTTGAGTTTCAGATGAGTTTGCAGGTGGTTACAAAAAATATACTTAATTTAGAAAGTAATATGTCCAGGAAGGAGCTGCTGAATTTAAATTTAGACTGTGAGTTACAGTCTATTCATTTATATGGTCCAGACTGGGTTCCCAGAGGAATAAAAACTTTTCAGTTTTTCCCACTCTGACACAGGTTTGCTTTTCCATGTTGGCAGTTTTTAGCAGTGTTTGTATCCCAGTCTATAATTTGGTGTGGCTTGAGATTTCCAAGCTCTCAGTAACTATAGGGTTTTTGGTAGCGAGTCACTAAAGAGCTGGATCTTTTGATCTTGGTTTAGACCACAGAGGTTTATGGTGGTGCCTAGAAATAAAAATTTTAGCTAACACCTGAACGTCTCTTTCCCAGAACAGACTTTTGATTACTTTCACCCAAAAGGAAAGTGCAATTGGGCCATTCGATAGCAGATGGACTATATTTCCAACTGTGTCTGGATTATGGTAAATAGATTCTATAAACACGTGACGGGCTCCTGCATATTGTCTGACTGATCTAAAATTAGATTGCTCTGGTGTGTATCACAAGAAAACTGATGCATATTCAAACAAATTCTTATGCAAAAATCTTTAAGCATGAGTTATGTTTATCAATAAATCATGAGTGAAATTCCTCAAGTAAATACTGTAGTTTTCTTAAGAAAATCCTATTGCTCTGAAAAAAAATCAGAGCTAAGGTTGCATGTGAGGAGAGGGAGGTGGGGACCTTTGGAAAATATAGAAATGGACAGTTACCCAATCAATATCAACTCTGCTCGTATCAGTTTTCTACTCTGTGTATATTTTATATCTTGTAGAGAAAGGATATTGATAGAAGTTTAGGTAAGGTACGGTCATCTTAAATCTACTTTGGTTTTGTGTGTGTGTGTGTGTGTGTGTTAGTATGATCCTTTGCCATCCTGCCTCCCAGTGTGTAAGTTACTTTAATTCTTGGGCCCTTAAGAATTCATTGCAGCAGATAACAGTAGCTATGTGCCTTTGCTAAATCTGAATTCCTAAAGTCAGTAGTAATATCTATGGAGTAAGATATTACTCTGTGTGAGTAACAGTGATAGAATCAGATCCTAAATAATGCTCTCGTTCAAATAATGTACCATCAATTTACAATAAGAACATAAGAGTTAGCTTTTTCATACCCTGCCATGTTTGCTGCATGATGGAAATGTATTGTACATTGCCGATAGTGATTAAATTGCAATCTGCCTTAAAAATGGTATCGCTTTCTCTTAGTCCTGGTTTGCCTCTTCCTTTAGAATAGCGTATGAAGGATTATTAACATAAATCTTCTTTTGTTATCACAGGTGGTCCACCACTTTAATTGCATACAGTGAGAGGTTGCCACTCATTTGCCATTCAAATTAAGTGGAAGACTTGTTCTTTTGCTTTCAAGCTATTAGCATGGGCTTGCAGGCTGTATTCAAGGACTGAATAACATTAATAATGCATCTGTAATATGCCTAGGCATAATAAGGCGCTACATAAATTGCAATCATGTTATATTTGTAAAGGTCGTTCAAGCAAGTTCTCTTCTTTTTTGTCCCAGGACCTTGGGACAAATGAAGTGGGCAGATCCTGAAGGGGCCACTGAAAGCTTGGCCTAAGACTCTGTGCATCCTGAAAAAGGATATTTAGGGGTGTTTAATGAGTTTTATGGAGAGGTCCAACAGTCTGGAAGCATTCAATAACACTGAATTTTGATTTTTATTTTAGTACTGAATCTGTGTTAATTCAGCACTGTCAGGAAGTTAACACAACAGTATTCAACCAGTTTTTGTATAGGAAAAATTCCCATAAATTTGCTTCTAAGATTGCTTGTATATAGTCTTTGGTAGATTTAATCTGTGCTTGCCTTATATATTGCCTTAGCAGTTACTGTAGTTGAATTTCTGGTTCAGCGAAGGAATCTAGCAAACTTTTTAGATTGAGACATACTTTTGTGACCTTCTGTTGTATCTGTGCGTGAAAGGCAACTGGTGGTATCCAATATGGACATCATATTTAATACATTATTATACTCACCATTATAATTAACCTTATATTTGCTTGCTGTATAAATGTGCAGAAACTGAACTATTTAAGATTAGTTAAGCAGCTGATCTGATGCTGTAGTGATAACAGATGTAACAAATTTTCTGTTTTACAGTTTACTGGGAAGAAACAAAGACGCATGTACAGCTCAAGAGCCAAAGGCTGCAAACACTTGACATAGCCTTGTACGAGCAGAAGAAAGGAGGGGTTTCTTTATGCCTATATAACAAGCATATCTATGCCTCTGAAAATTAAAATACTTTGACACATTCAGATGCAACTTTAGGTGAGGAATTGTTTTTGTTTTTTTAAAGGCTTTATAGCAAAATATTTGAAATAGCGCTTTTTGGCAATGGAGTTATATTTTTAACCACAAGAGGGAGTTAAAAGTTTATCTTCAGTAAGAGTGGAACTGTTTGACTAAAAGTTTGTACGATTTTTATTTCCAAGATCAGAAGTTCTTCTCACCACTTTGTCTTCCTTTACCTTCTGCTCATAGCTACTAATAGGAAAAAGACTCAGTAAAAGCACAAAACATGTTAACACAATTGATCAGGAGTCAATCTATTGTAATAAGCCACTGCAATAACCTTGGCTAATTACCGGTATATAGCAACTGTCCATTAGCTATCTGAGTGGGTTTATAACGTTAATAAATTAATCCACAAAGCACGTGTGTGGTACATATTCCCATTTCTGAAACAGGTTGCCTCTTTTCCTGTGTTGGAGAATGTTTGCAGCACAGCTGAAAATGGAACTGAAATATCCTGAATCCTAAGTGCTTTAGCCATAAGACCATACCTCCCTTTTGGATGTGCATATAAAACAGGAATGTTGGGTTTTAATCACTTATGCAGCACCATGGGAGTGCAAATCTAAAGAAAGGCCCTGCTTTTCTTTGCTGCTCCATTCTGGCTCACAAGTGCACGATTAGTATGTGTTTTTACCCTAGAATTTCCTGGTTGATTGTATTAAGGCATCTTAGGGTTGTTTCAGAGTTGCTGCTGACATTGGCCCTCTCATTAGTAGGTTCCACATGCACTGCTATTGAGCAGTAATCTTTTTATTGGGTAAAGGTCCATGTTGGGTTACTGATCACTTGCCTGACAGAGCTGCTTGTCAAGCCACCATTCAACAGTTGGGCAGCAGCCTGTTTGCTCACAAAGTTGCCAGCAGGCTATGTGACCGCACCCTTAAGGATGTGGCTCTTTGAAAACCTTTTAATGCCATTTGATGTTCCTTCCAGTACCAACTGAGCAAACTAACAAATCCTTCAGTTAGGGCACAGTGTTCTGTCAGAGCGCGCATTCCCACAGAGATTTTAAGCTGTAGAAGCCAATTTGCAGAGGGTATGTCTACACTACGGGATTAATCCGAATTTACAAAATTCGAATTTTGGAAACAGATTGTATAAAGTCGAATGTATGCGGCCACACTAAGCACATTAATTCAGCAGTGTGCGTCATGTACTGGGGCTAGCGTAGATTTCCGGAGCGTTGCACTGTGGGTAGTTATCCCATAGCTATCCTATAGTTCCCGCAGTCTCCCCCACCCATTGGAATTCTGGGTTGAGATCCCAGTGCCTGATGGGGCAAAAAACATTGTCGCAGGTGGTTCTGGGTACAGCCTCACCCCTCCCTCCATGAAAGCAATGGCAGACCACCGTTTCGCGCCTTTTTTCCTGGGTGAACACAGCAGACACCATACCATGGCAAGCATGGAGCCCGCTCAGCTCAAGTCAGCAGTCATGAACATTGTAAACACCTCGCGCATTATCATGCAGTTTATGCTGAACCAGGACCAGAAAAATGAAGCAAGGAGGAGGCGGTGACGAGAGTGATGAGGACATGGACATGGACACAGAATTCTCTCAAACCGCAGGTCCTGGTGCTTTGGAGATCATGTTGTTGATGGGGCAGCTTCTATCCATGGAACGCCGATCCTGGGCCCAGGAAACAAGCACAGACTGGTGGGACAACATAGTGTTGCAGGTGTGGGACGATTCCCAGTGGCTGCGAAACTTTCGCATGCGTAAGGGCACTTTCATGGAACTTTGTGACTTGCTGTCCCCTGCCCTGAAGTGCCAGAATAGAGAATATGGGAGAGAAGCCCTCACAGTTGAGAAGTGAGTGGCGATAGCCCTGTGGAAGCTTGCAACGCCAGACAGCTACCGGTCAGTCGGGAATCAATTTGGAGTGGGCAAATCTACTGTTGGGGCTGCTGTCATGCAAGTAGCCAAAGCAATCATTGAGATGCTGCTACGAAAGGTAGTGACTCTGGGAAATGTGTAGGTCATAATGGATGGCTTTGCTGCAATGGGATTCCCTAACTGTGGTGGGGCAATAGATGGAACCCATATCCCTATCTTGGCACCGGAGCACCAGGGTACCCGGTACATAAACCGCAAGGGTTATTTTTCAATGGTGCTGCAAGCACTGGTGGATCACACGGGACATTTCACCAACATCAATGTGGGCTGGCCAGGAAGGGTTCATGACGCTCGTGTCTTCAGGAACACTACTCTGTTTAAACGGCTGCAGCAAGGGACTTACTTCCTGGACCAGAAAATAACAGTTGGGGATGTTGAAATGCCTATAGTTATCCTTGGGGACCCAGCCTACTCCTTAATGCCATGGCTCATGAAGCCATACACAGGCAGCCTGGATAGGAGTCAGGAGCTGTTCAACTACAGGCTGAGCAAGTGCAGAATGGTGATAGAATGTGCATTTGGCCGTTTAAAAGGTCGCTGGTGCACGTTACTGACTCGCTCAGACCTCAGCCAAACCAATATCCCCATTGTTATTTCTGCTTGCTGTGTGCTCCACAATCTCTGTGAGTATGGGGGAAACCTTTATGGCGGGGTGGGAGGCTGAGGCAAATTGCCTGGCTGCTGATTACACACAGCCAGACACCAGGTTGATTAGAAGAGCACACCAGGAAGCGTGGTGCATCAGAGAAGCTTTGAAAACCAGTTTCATGACTGGCCAGGCTACTGTGTGAAAGTTTTGTTTGTTTCTCCTTGATGAAAACCCTCTCCCTTTACTGACTCATTCTCTGTAGGCAACCCACCCTCCCCCTTCGATCACAGCTTGCTTTCAATGGAAATAAAGTCACTATCATTTAAAAATCATGTATTCTTTATTAATTGATTATAAAAAGAGGGAGAGAACTGACAAGGTAGCCCGGGTGGGGTTTGGGAAGAGGATCGGAGGGAAGGAAAAGGCCACTAAAAAAAGGTTAAAATAATGAGAGTCTTTTGCTTGGGCTGGCCACTGGGGTGGAATGGGAGGGTGCACAAAGCCTCCCCCCGCATTCTTACACGTCTGGGTGAGGAGGCTATGGAACATGGGAAGGGGGTTATACAGGGGCTGTAGCGCCAGCCTGAGATCCTGCTGCCGTTCCTGAAGCTCCACCAGACACCGAAGCATGTCTGTTTGCTCACGCAGCAGCCCCAGCGTTGCATCCTGCCTCCTCTGATCTTCCTGCTGCCACCTCTCATCTCAAGCGTCTTTCCTCTCCTCACGTTGGTCCCTTCTGTCCTCACGTTCACTGGCATCTTTCCTATACTTTGAAACCGTGTCCTTCCACTCATTCAGATGAGCTCTTTCATTGTGGGTGGATTCCATGATTTCCGCGAACATCTCGTCTCGCGTCCTCTTTTTCCGACACCTTATCTGAGATAGCCTTTGGGACGGAGGAGGGAGGCTTGAAAAATTTGCAGCTGTTGAAGGGAGGGGAAAAAAGGAGAGAATTTTTTTAAAAGATACATTTTACAGAACAATGCTTATACTCTTTCATGGTGAACAACACTATTCACATTACATAGCACATGTGATTTCTGTGCAAGGTCGCATTTTGCCTCTTAATATTGAGTGCCTGTGGCTTTGCTGCTAGAGATCACAGACGCAGGCCCGGGCAACAGAATTCGGCTTGCATGTGGCCATGGTAAGGCATTGTCTTTCGGCTTCTGCGCCCTCCTTTCCCACATACCAGGCAAAGCCCATTGAGTGCTGCGGTTTTCCTGTTAACCTTCAGCAGCAGAAAACTAACTAACCCCCACCCCATCCAGTTCTCTGAGATGATCACTTTATCCCTCCCCCTACCGCATGGCTGGTATTAGGGAAGATCCCTGCTAGCCAGACGTGAAAAGCTCAGCGCCAATTCGCCCCTCCCCCCACGCTTAGCTTACTACAGGGAAGGATTTCTTTTCAGCCACTGGCAAACAGCCAAGTAAGAATGGCCACCTCTGTCCCCTTAATTAAATTCCCATATTTCAACCAGGTTACCATGAGTGATATCACTCTCCTGAGGATTACACAGCGAGATAAAGAACGGATGTTGCTTGAATGCCAGCAAACACTGGGACCATACGCTGCCAGGCTTTGTCATGCAATGATACCAGATTACTTGCTACTAGCATGGCGTGGTCAAGTGTCCTACCATGGAGGATGGAATAAGGCTGCACTGCCCAGAAACCTTCTGCAAAGGCTTTTGGAGTACCTCCAGGAGAGCTTCATGGAGATGTCCCTGGAGGAGTTCCGCTCCATCCCCAGACACGTTAACAGACTTTTCCAGTAGCTGTACTGGCCGCGAATGCATCCCAAGTCCTCAGGGCAAATTAATCATTAAAAAATGCTTGCTTTTAAACCATGTTTTATATTTTAAAAGGTAAATGCACCTGAGATCCCTTCCATGGGATCATGGTCTTGGGTACTGGCTTGGGAGGGTACTTCACTCAGGCTGAGAAAAAGATTCTGGCTGTTGAGGAAAACGGAATGCTGTGTGCTCTCCGCAAGCTCCTCCTCCTCCTCCTCCCAGTCTGCAGAATCCTCAGGTGTGGCTGATGAGATTACCCCTGCCTTGGAATCCACGGTCAGAGGTGGGGTAGTGGTGGCAGCCCCCCCTAGAATTACATGCAGCTCAGCATAGAAGTGGCATGTCTGCGGCTCTGACCTGGAGTGACTGTTTGCCTCCTTTGTTTTCTGATAGGCTTGTCTGAGCTCCTTTCTTTCACGCGGCACTGCTCTGAGTCCCTATTGTGGCCTCTCTCCATCATGCCCTTGGAGATTTTTTCAAAAGTTTTGGCATTTCGTCTTTTCGAATGAAGTTCTGCTAGCACTGAATCCTCTCCCCATATAGTGATCAGATCCAGTACCTCACGTACGGTCTATGCTGGTGCTCTTTTTCAATTATCAGCCTGCATGTTTACCTGTGCTGATGAGCTCTCTGTGGTCACCTGTGCTGGGAAAACAGGAAATAAAATTCAAATGCTCGCAGGGCTTTTCCTGTCTACCTGGCCAGTGCATCCGAGTTCAGATTGCTGTCCAGAGTGGTCACAATGGTGCACTGTGGGATAGCTCCCTGAGGTCAATACCATCGAATTGCGGCCACACTAACCCTAATTTGAAATGACAATATCAATTTCGGCGCTACTCCGCTCATCGGGGAGGAGTACAGAAATCGATTTTAAGAGCCCTTTTTAGAAATAAATGGCTTCGTTGTGTGGACGGGTGCAGGGTTAATTTGATTTAACGCTGCTGAATTGGAATTAAACTCATAGTGTAGACCAGGCCAGAGAGAACATGCTAGAAGTCACTCCCATAGACAAGATAAAATAAGCACAAAAACTGAGCTTTGGTTTTTCAGTCTCTCCTCAAGCTTGGGCACCGATGGATTCAACCTTTTTCTGTAGCTGTGATAGGTCCCTGTTTTCCTGCCTGTTTGCCGCCCTGTTTGTACACAGTACTTTAGGTAACCCAACTTGTCATTGTTCAATGCTAGATGACTTACAAAGTCCCTAGTCAGTCAAACAGTGCTACGTCGTCTGAGTCCCATCACATCTTCATAATGGCCTGAATAGGTTGGAATAGGAGGTCAGTTTTCTGAATTTTATGGATCACTGGGTTGAATTAAAAATGTGATCAATGTCTGGTCAATTCCAGCTCCTTAATCTGGGATGAGTGCGCCAATATTTTTGGACTCTCACAAAATGACATTTAAATCATGTTTATTTATATGGTGGTGCTGGTATGTTACAAAATGGGCTAGTCTGTGAACTTGAACCAGATTTTGAGCTGGACTACTTGCACCCGAAGAGAAAATGTACACAATGTTGAGCTTCAGTTGGGTCACTTGTGTGTCTCATGCTCCTGTTGATTGTGAATTGTAGAGTTGCTCTGTACCGCTGGCCATTCCATTAAACGATCAGTATATTCTGCATTGGCAAGGTATTCTGTTTTCAGACATAAATAAGGAATCACACATATTTGATTTTTAGAGAATAAGCTAACCATGGTCTCTCTCTAATGATATCTGTCAAACTGGCTTCTGGATTGTGCCTAATCCCTTATTAAAATGTCTTACAAATTTATCAGATACTGCTCTCTGTTATATCTGTGAAACCTCAGTGATTTCAGTGAAATTGTACAGATATAAATAAACAAGGGCAGAATTTGGGCATAGGCTCTTATTTCAGTCTCTAAAGCATTTTTTTTCTATTCAGTTAAAAGGACCACGATACTGCGAACTCATTCTGTTACTTTTAAATCCAGTTTTAGAGCACTAGTCTCATCTCTATTTAGTTTGCTGTTTGACAGCTTTTGAGGGTAAGAGAGTTGCTTTCCTCCAACAAGGTAAACAAGAGTTATTAATTTCAGTTAAGTTACACTTGCAAGTCTCTGCAACCTTGGTCTCACTGGACAGCAAAACAAGCAGAAATAAACACAACTTTGATGAGAATGGGGAACTGAGCTCCAGAGTAGATAAATTGAATTCTCTAATGAACTGATCTTTTTCAATAGAAGTTTTGCATCTTAGTATTTTAGAGTTGGCCACTGCAAATGTTTTTATTACAGGGTTTGACCTAAGCTATCATAAGAGTCCGAGTCTGGAAATATCAAATTTTCCCTTAAACAAAGCTCTGTGTGCATGTGTGACAGTCAACTTGGCCAAAATGGTGCCAACTGATGGGTGTATCTGTCAGTCTCTCTTTTTTTTTTTTAAGATAAAGTAGAATTGTATGGGTTTTTTTAAACCAGAAAGGGGTTGTGTAGTTCTGTTCTGTCTCGTTATATCTAGAAGGGCCTGGCATTAATAAAACTTCTTTGTTATGAAGGCTAATTGTTATAGTCTCAATATAATAACAGCTGTGATGATGGCTAATTATAATAGCTTAATTCTAATGGCAGTTTAGTTCCTTAGGAGATGCCTGATATTTTTTTAAGTCTGTGTATTGGAATCCAAAGTTCAACTATAGCTTAACTACCTCTTGGGACTTGCTAGGAACACACAAAACCTTTCCTGTAGTATCTCTGGATCAAAAATTCTGGACTTCTTTGTGTCTTTGAAGCTGTTGTGAACATTGTGTGTTGCTGTATTCATTCTTGCAATGAGGGCAGTGGAGAGGAGACAGAGAGGGAAGGGAGGATATTTCCAGCATTCATAATTATCTATTATGCACAGAATGACATTGATGTGCTTGGTGCACTGCTTTACAGACTTCTAAAAAGACAAAGTTCTTGCCCTGAGGAGCTTACAATCTATATTAGCTAGACAATACAATGAATGATGGCCAGCCATAATGATTGGAAAGGTCTGGCATCAGCTATCAATGGAAAAGAATGTGGCTCTTGGGAGATGGCTGGTATTCATAGAAAGCAAATTGTATTCATTGTTTTGCTCATTTCATAGAGTTGTGACAATTTTTTAAATGTTTATGTTTTGGAAACTTTTTTAAATATCGGATACCAGATCAGGAATAGATTAGTTAGTAGAGAGCTAGCAAAAGAAGAGGGAGGAATTTGAGAGAGAGTGAGGCTACTTCAGATGCAATGGAGCAGGAAGGAAGATAGAGCAGCAAACTATTCCAGGTCTATGGGTGGAGTGACACAGTTAACAGAATTGTTAGGAGAAGAAGGCAAAGAAACTGTTAAGGCGAGAGTAACAGCAAAGTGGAACAGTGCAACTACGGCCTGTAGCCTTACCTATAGTTCTGGGTTATTTTAACCACTTATCCACCCCAAGGGGAGGGTTTACACCTATTTTAATATGTGAGAGTTCAGACCCCGAAATCGTCCATTTTCTCCACGTGGGGGTCAAATACTGGAGGTTAAAAGTCTACATTTACTTGACAGGCCCGGTGCCACACTGAGCCACCTGTCAGGATGCCAAGGCTGCCGCAGAGGAGAAACAATGCTACCAGCTGCGTTTTGCTGTGAGCCAGTTCCAACTTCGGTCTCCTCTGAGGATCCTGGATTGTTGGATACCCGCAAAGATACGTCTTTTTTTTTTTTTTCCTGGTACAGCTTTAGTTGATTTAGCATGGTAAAACTTTATTTACCTTTTGTTTGTTACCAGTGATTTAAATTTTATATTCAAATAAAGCTCCTTAATAACATTATATGGTTTTAACCACCTGTGGCAGCAATCATACTTTAATACATTATATGAAAAGAGCATGACTTGGTTACCAACTTCCCAATTATTTTATTTTATTTGTTTGCTTTATTAAAACCACTACATACCGGTGCACTTTGTGTATATGGTTGTGCAAGGATTGCAGGTATGTAGCCATTTTAATTTTCTTAATTTGGGAGATACTGGATTGCTCAAATTCCATTTCTCTTTTGGTCATTACCTCAAAAGGTGATCAGCCAGTTGAGGCAGCAAAAGTTATTCTAAAAGCCATTTAAAATTATGGGAATTAAAATACCCCAAATTGCCATAAGCATTTACCAGCTTTTAATTTGGTAATTTGATTGGTTCTTTATGCTATCCCCAAAACCTGTGGGTGATAAAGAAAGTGGAACTTTTGTTAAATTATAATATAAACTGTTTTGAAATACATAACTAATAAAGTGGGATGTTTTTGATGAGACCTTCCAGTGAAAAAACATCTGTTTTACCAGAGCCTTAGCAGTGGCAGTTGTTAATCTTTTGGGGGAAAGCTTTTTACTCACTTTGTAAAACTGATCCACTACCAGCCACCTTTTGTGTAAGAGAGAGTGGTCCTACAAAATCAATTTGAAGGGTTTAATCAGTTCCCTGATGTTTTTTGAAGGGAACATCAACATGGAGAGTTTTAACCTCCAAATTGGTTTTACAATACTTTTATTTTTCCTTGTGCAGGGCTTTCAAGTCAGGAACTAAGTCTTTTTGATTTCCCTTAATCAAAGAAATTGAACGGGAGTGACAGGCTGGCTCACAAATGTGTTATAGCCTGTTTACATCAAGCCCCTTAGATCCCATTTTGGAGGATAAATTAGCTTTATTGTTTGGACATATAAAGAGTCCATTTACCTTGTGAACATAAAGATGTTTGCTAGGGCAAGAGGTTAAAACACTAATATAACATACTTGAGGGTGAGTTATTTGAGCAGGTTAACGCTCAAAAGTACCAGAGTAACAAAAGTTTTGTAAGGGCACTTCATACCCAAACAGAATCCTCCTCTTCCCCCACTAAAAAAATACAGTAAATATATTAACACAAAAGTCCATTTCAGTGTGTTGTGCAGAATATACTGTGCAGAATGTGGACTTTCTGCTGAATCAACCTATAATCAACAAACCCAGGCTCCCAAGCATACCAACCACAGATTGATTCAAGGTAAATCTTTCAAAATTAAGGGTGATTCCTTAATTCCTGTCACCCCCTTGTAGGGGTGATAATTCTGATAATTACCCCCAACACCATTTTACCTAGCTGGGACCTGATTTATTTTTATATTTGCATTAATTTGATTTGGTTTAACAATTTATAACACAGATAACTAAACAATATATATTATTACATTATAAAACATAGTGATAATATAGCTACCAATACTACATTAATATTGGTTTGCTTTTAATAAATTTATTATTTTTAACCTGGGTTATGCCAAACAACTGGCCAGATTGCTTAACAAACCCCATATCAAAATTATCACTAGTTAAACAAAAGTTGAATCAATACAAAAAGAATTTATTTTTAAATTATTGATTGAGATGAACATACCTATATTTATAACTGACACTTGCTTAAAAAAATTGAACTGCCATTAGTATATTATAATAATACACCAATGGTGGCTATAGCCTAGTTATTATAATGAAATAGTGTGACACCATAACATTGTTTTAATAATATTATTCTTTCATACTTTGTGTGCAAAAGTTTTGTTGCAACCAAAAAAAAAAACCTCAAATGAAAAAAATAATACAATAACATGGTCACGTGATGTAAAACATATAACCGAGGGACAAATAATTCCAACATTGTTATATATAAACACATGATACAAAATACTTTAGAAAACAAAAGTTAAATACATAATCCACCAAACAACAAATTAGACATTGCTGTTAAGGGCAGGTCAAGGAAATCTAAGGGTTACAACTATTAACTGTTCAAGTATTTAGTTGACACCAGCATTGATTAATAAGGCAGATAAGTACTGGAAATTTATCCATTTTCAAAAAACTACTTAGGTTAAAAAGCTTCTTTTTACTAGATTACACCTTAATTTGCCTATAAAAAGGTATCTTCCCTGAATGTTCATAACCTATTTAAAAAAAATGGTTTAACAAAAATATTAACACATGCTTTATTTGACTAGATAAAATAAAAGGGAATTATAAAAAAATGTATTAGGAATAACTTTAGACACTTTTACTAAAATGGTAAATTTTAGATCCATAATAATAATCATGACTGTTATGCTGTGGGTAGCAAAGGCTGCTACATTTTTGATTTTTATTCTTATTTTTATAAAGTAAGGCTTTAATACTTCCTTTAAAAAATTCTCGTATAAAGCATATGTTGCTGGTTTCTTTTATCACGGCCATGGATCTGTCCAGAATCGTAACTGACTTGATACTCATCTTAGGGATAATGATACACAATCATTAATTAGTTAAACTAAAAATACATTTATTAGCAATCAAGAATTTAAACCAAGTTCTGTGGCTGGCATTCCTGCCAATGCAAACGTGCAACAACAAAACTATATATATTAATATTAATATTACAGATACTTAATATTTTAACTTTATCTAAGGGTTCTACCTTTGTTCCTTTTCCTACTTTCTTCCCCCTGCCATACCTTGCAGATTAGAGGAATAGTGGGTAGGGTTTCCGTTACCCTACTTCCTCTTACTAAGTTACCTTTTACATTTACATCAGGCAAAGCCCTGGGAGCCAATGTGAATTTTATAAATTATTAATATACTTAAAGTTAGATGCCCCTACACAAAAAACAGTGTTAATTGGCTTTGTTCAAACTACATTTAACATAAAAATTTTAATACTGGTTCATTGCAGCAAATCTTAATCCTACATTAAATTTAGGTTGAGAAAATAATTGCTTTGTCTGTTCTTTTTTCCCCACAGACGCAGTCTAGAGAAGTTGCTTCCCCTTTTTTATACAGCACCACATTTGGTGCTGGCCAAAGAGCTTTCATTTGACTGGTTTCTGTCAGCTCTGATGTAAAAAAAGAAAAGGAAGTCACTCAGGCACAGACACTACAGTTTAAAGGCACAGAGAACAATTAATGCCTTAATACCCTTGACTTTAAATTATTTCCCATTTAATCATTAAAGCAAACAGATTTTTAGTGGAATCACTTTACAAGATAATTTATTTCACACATATATTTACATAAATCCACCTATCTCCAGGAGAGGTAGGTAAGATGACCCATGAGTGATAGTTGACCTGGCAGGTTCCAAAAAATCTCCCATGGGTTACAAAATATTTGGTTACAAGATCTCGAAGACATGTGAGTAACTAAGGTTCTGTTATCTTCTGATGAATGGAGGTTCATTCGTCTGGTCCTTTGATACTTATTCATTTGACCATAACTTTGTATCACTATTTCATTTAGTACCCATAACTCTTAACACACTGCTTCAGTGGAAGGTATTCCTTCCACAATTTTCCTGTTAACTGGTTTCAATACCAAACGTTTCCTTAATTCCCCTACAGGGAATGTCTGTTGGTCTCTTCCTCTTTGACCTTTTAACAGCTCAGTACCCAATGGAGCGCCTTACTGTGCCTTTCCCCCCTTTGATAACTTACAATTGGTTATCCCCTGACAAGGAGGGCCAGTGATCAATGGACTCCATACAATACCGTCGATCCTCCATTGGTGTCACAGTCCAGAGAAGCTTTTGTGAATAATCAGGGTTAGCTCATCTGAGCCTTTCAACCTACTGATCATTTGACTTGTCTGTTAGCTCCCTCTGCCACTTAGACAGAGACCTCTGGTCTGTAAGTAGGAGCTGGGTCCCAGTATTACTGCTTATTCAATTACTACGGTACCACTTTTACAAATCACAATATTCCCCATTAACATTTGCGCATTTAAAACAAAAATAATGTCCTTCTCAATTATAAACTCCAGAAATTTGAGATAAGAAGAGGAAGTAGATCAGAAGAGCAAGGAATTCAAAAAAGGATCAAACTAAAAAGGGAAGTACTGTGCTCTAACTAATCACATTGCTTATAGCAGTCTGGTTCTTTATGATCAAAAACTCAAAATGATTTTAACTCTAAATTTCCCATCCAGGTTAATTTTCACATCAGTCTCTTGCAAATGGGGTGCTTTCCCTGTGTGTTCCCTTTTGGGGGGTGGGGGTGGAGGCCAAATCTGTTCAGGCACCAAATCTGTAGCCATGGTTTACTTTAACCAATTAGTGAGGGTTTACTCCTACTTTAATCTGTGAGAGTTCAGCCCCCAAGATAAACTACAGTAGAGAGGTTATCAATAGACCCTATGGTGCACAACGGAGACCACATAGTACTCTTTCTATAATAATTACTTTTATTAGCCAACCAAACAATATACACACTACAGTCTGGTAAAGGATAGAGAGACCAATACAGAATGCAGCATATTTGCATTACTCACACCATGCCATGTGGAAAAACCCAAGCATTAGTCCTCATTCTCTCCATCATTATCGTCATCGGCAATGGCTGTCATCTTGGCCTCTCCCCACATCACAGCACGCAGGCCGGAATACAGCTTTTATAAGCTGAGGCCCACTAGTGCTCATACATATTCATGAAGGTTTTCACTTCTTTGAACTTTCATATCCCACTTCTTTTGGGGTGCCCCGTTTTTCATAGGCTTTCTCATTAACATTTACATCACCTTATCACTATAGTATAGGGTTGCAAACTTTCTAATTTCTAAAAACCAGATCCTGCTTCCCTGCCTCTTCCTCCCAAGGCCCCACCCCTGCCCTTCCTCTTCCCTCAAGGCCCCACCCCTGCTCCAACTCTTCCCTTGAGGCCCCTCCCCCCACTCACTCCTCTCCATTTCACGTGTGGAGGGACTGCAACACAGAAGATGTGACTTGCCTAATATAGATCTGAGAAGGGAACCCAGATCTATGCGTTCATCATGAGAACAAGCTGTTTTTTCGAGTAGCATCCCTCTGGGGGCTCCACTTTTGGTGTGCATTCACTCCAGAGGCCCTTGATCAGAGAATTTCATTAGCAGCGTCCATTCAGGCTGCACATGCACTGGTAGTATCCTCATACCCTGCACTGAGGCCACAGGCACCGACTTTCCAAAGTGCTGGGGGTGCTCGACCCCCATCTCTGCCCAAGGCCCTGTGCTCACTCCACCCCTTCCCCCAAGGCTCCACCCCCACCCCATATCTTCCTGCCCCCACTCAACCCCACCCCGCCTCTTCCCACCCAGTTCCACCCCTCCCGCAAGTGCGCCACATCCTCGCTCCTCCCCCCCTCCCTCCCAGCCTCCTGCATGCTGCAAAACAGCTGATTGCAGTGGGCGGGAGGCACAGGGAGGGAGGGAGAGGCCCTGAACCACAGGGCCTGCCGGCGGGCAGGAGCCACTAGGGAGGGGTGGGGGAGCTAATAGGGAGGCTGCCAGTGGGTGCTCAGCACCCACCATTTTTTCCCCATGGGTGCTATAGCCCCATGGAGTCGGCACCTATGACTGAGGCTGGATGAACCGCCCCCTCACTTCTTTCTCAACTGCCTCAGCCTTAGACGGAGCTAGCGTGTCTGCTTCTTGCCTACCCCAGCAATTACGGCACTTCCCTTTAATTAATTAGTTAGCCAGGATTTGGTTTGTTTGCTTCTTTTTAAACTTTTTTGGTTATAGAGACTTGTTCTATTCTCTCCAGGGAAATCCTCCTTGTGAAGAGAATGCCCAGTTCATCAGGATTGAAAAACTGCCTCTCGTGCAAAGAGGCCATCTCAGTCAATGACGGGCACTCCAAGTGCATTCGCTGCCTGGGCAAGTCACAAGTGCCACAGAAGTGCAATTTCTGTCTAGCCCTGAAATCTAGGCTTGGAAGAAGCAAGAAGTCTAACTTCAACTCCTTATGATGGAGTGTTCCCTTTGTCCCACTTTGGAAACAGGTCAGAACCCCCTTGGACATCAGTCTCCAGGAGTTTCTAGAGCCCCTTCCAACTTGGCACAACACTCTGCTAGGAATGAGAAATCCTCGGAGTTCTCCTCCAAATCTTCTCAGAAGAGGAGATCTAGTTTCCTTCACAGTGATTCTCCCAGAGAAAAACCTTGATCTCCGGCAACATCTATAACCTCAGAGAGGTCTTCTTTGAGGCATGGGTAATGTAGAGGTGAAAGGCGCCTCTGCTACAGGTGAGGTAAGAAAACACCATGTTTCTAAGGGTAACCAGGGCTCTGGGAAAACCCTTGTACTATTGGCTGGGGACAGCAGCAAGCATAGAAGATCGGTACTGTCGAGCATGACTCCACTGTCAGTGGCCTTACCAAGTGTTGCGTTAGCCTGTAAGCATTCAAACTCATTGGCACCTTCTATGAAGTGCCTTAAGCCTCCAGTACTGTTGGACAAGGGTGAACACCTGGTACCGTTACATCTGTCAGTGCCACAGCACCATTTGGTACCACAGGATTTTAGAAATCAGAGAGAGTTGACCGTGACTGCTGAACCAGTCTCCATTGCTGGCAGGTACCGAGAACCTCTTGGTCTTCAGATCCTTTTACATCCCCAGTACTGTCACCTTCCTTTTCTGTGGGAGCTCCTCCATTAGAAGAAGAGGAGGAGGACGATAACCTTCCCTCTGCTTCGTCCATTTCAGTGCAGGGTTCTCCAATACACCTTACACTAACTCCCTCTCCTGAAGGGCTGGGAAGATGCTCCGGGACCGTATCACTCCTGGTGGGAGCAACGTTGGTCCTAATGGCCATACTGAGATTCCTGGAAAGCCTATCATAGGCAGTTCTCTAGGTCCCTGACCCTATCCCATCAGGACGATAGGGACACGTAAGCTTCTCTAGCAACAAGAGGAAGCATTTAATATAATCATAGGGTTAGAAGAGACTGCAAGGGTCATCTAGTCTAACCCCCTGTTAAGATGCAGGTTTTGTTGTATCTAAATTATCCAAGAAGAGATGGTTATCCAGCCTCCTTTTGAAAATCTCCAGTGAAGGAGCTTTCATGACCTACCTAGGCAGTCTGTTCCATTGTCCTATTGTTCTTACAGTTAGGAAGTTTTTCCTGAATTTTAATCTAAACAGGAGGAACAGGAGACCAGGGTGAATGAAGAAGCTATGGCTCTAACCACAATCTTGTCCCTTTCACCAGTTGAGGCCATGACGCTTCCTCGTCCATCAATGGCCGATGATTTTTGGCAGCCTCGTTAAATGGGTGGCGGATTCTCCCTTGAGGAGTCAGAGAACCCTAACACAAGCTTTTGGACATTCTGCACTTTGCCACACCATCTAGAGTTGCCCTCCCTGTTAATGAGGCTCTACTGGAACCCGCTAGGAGCATCTGGCAAACCCCGGCTATACTGACACCTACTTGTAAGAGGGCCAACAAAAAATATTATGTCCCCACCAAGGAATCTGACTTCCTCTTCTCTGACTCACCTGCAAATTCTCTGGTCATTGATGCAGTGAATGAGAGGGACAAACATTGTTATAAGTCCACCCCATGTGACAGAGACCAAAAGTGCCTGGGCCTCCTGGGAAGGAAGGCCTGCCAATTCATTGGCTATGCTGCAATTCTGCTTTGTGAATTACCAAGCACTGACAGCCAAGTACAACTTCCACAACTACATTAAATTTGGATCGTGTATTGAACATCTTCATCCAGATCAAAGACAACAATTCCAGGCCACTATTGCTGAGGGACAGTTGCTGGAAAGAACATCATTGCAGACAGAGATTGATGCTGCAGACACCGTGGTCTGTTTAGTTTCTATGGTAGTGGTGATCTGTAGGGATTTCTGGCTACAACTTTCTTGCTTCCCATGGCATGTGGTTGAGGATCTCCCATTTGATGGATTGAAGTAGTTTGAAGCAGAGAACACTGAAGAGTCATTACATACCCTTACAGAATCCAGGGCTACATCACACGCATTAGGTATCTATACTCCTCCAAACTAATGGAAGTTCAGCATATTGCAAATGGCTCAAAGATGCCACCCTTTATGATTCTCTAGATTCCACAGAAAACCCCAGGAAGAGGCACAGGTTCGAGAGAAATAGATCCTCTAACGCATGTGATGCAACTTTGCAACAGGCATTGTCATCAGAGTACCAGTTTTGATGGAACAGTTAAGGATTCAAATTCCCCCACAACCCCCATTGTTAGCCTTCATTGTTTTGCCCAACTTCCCTCAATAGAAACCAATTCTCCCATTTCCAGCATGCATGGGAATGTATCACCTCAGACAAATGGGTGCTGGAGGTAATATCATCGGGTTACCCCATCCACTTTATCTCCCTCCCTTCTCCTCATCCATCTTCCCCATTCCTCTTCAGGGACCCCTTTCATGAGCTCCTGCTGAAGCAGGAAATAAACACCCTTCTTTGTTTAGAAGCAATAGAACCGGTACCTGCTTAATATAGGGGAAAGACTTTCTATTCAAACTATTTCCTCAGACCGAAGAACAAAAGAGGGTGTGGCCAGAAGCTCAGGGTGGTGACCCTGGCAGCTATAATTCCTTATATTCAAGGGATTGGTTTTCAGCCCTCAACCTCTAGGGTGCATACTTCCATGTAGTGATACGCCTGTCTCACAAGAGATCCCTCCAATTTGTGGTGGACCAGGATCATTTTCAGTATCAGGTGCTATCCTTTGGCCTCTCCTCAGCTCCAAGACTTTTTCTCGAAGGTCCTATCAGTAGCGGCTTAGAGGGTCGATCCTATCAAGAGGTATTGTCCACCACAAGGACAGCACTTTCTTTTTTTTTGGACCTGGGCCTTCAGCTGAATATAGAAAAATCCACACTAACACCTGTCCAGAACATACAATTCATAGGGTCATCCCTGGATTCTCTGACATCCAAGGCATTTCTTCCCATGACTGGGTTCTGGATATTATTGAGTCTTGTCAAAACGATTCAAGACAGCCCCCAGACCTCAGTTACAAACTGCCTTCAGCTTCAGGGTCACATGGCTCCTTGTACATTTGTGACCAGGGCCAGTTCCAGGCACCAGCGCAGCAAGCAGGTGCTTGGGGCGACCAAGGGAAAGGGGTGGCACATCTGGCTCTTCGGCGGCAATTCAGTGGCAGGTCCCTCAGTCCCTCTCGGAGGGAAGGACCTGCTGCCGAATTGCCGCCGAAGAATGAAGCGGTGGCAGTAGAGCTGCGGCCGCTGATTGTGGCTTTTTTTTTTTCCGCTTGCGGAGGCAAAAACGCTGGAGCCGGCCCTGTTTGTGACAGAGCAGGAGAGGATACACCTCTGCTGTTTCCAGGGGTGGCTTAGAATGGTTTACTTGCCAAACAGACACAGTCTAGACAAGCAAGTGTCAATTCCACAGTGAGTGAAGCCTTCTCTATAGGGATGGAAGATTCATTGCAATATAGGGGTGAGGGTTCCCTTTCTCCAACCAACATTGACAGTAACTGTACAGTAACCACAGATGCATCTGTTAGGTTGGGGGATGCATCTTGGCTCTCTGACAGCATGGGGGGCAGATGATTGCCCAAAGAGACGAGTCTCCATATCAACCTTCTGGAGCTCAGAGCAGTCAGAAATGCCTGTCTTCATTTTCTTCCTCTCATCAGATACAGATCCATCAAAGTCATGACAGACAATGTGGCTTGGATGTTTTATTTCAATTGGTAAGGAGGGATGAGATCCCCTTCCTTATGTGCTGAGACAATAAAGTTGGTGCATAAAGCATCACATAAGGATCTCAGCAATGCATCTGTCCAGCATACAGAAGGAGGGGGGGAGGACTAGCTCAGTGGTTTGAGCATTGGCCTGCTAAACACAGGATTGGGAGTTCAATCCTTGAGGGGGCCATTTAAGGAACTGGGGTAAAAATCTGCCTGGGGATTGGTCCCCACATTCTAGTTGGAATCTTTCAGACTTGGGGGTTTCCAAAAGTAGACCTTTTTGCCACAACTACAAACAAAAAATGCCATCTATTTTGCTCAATGAGAAAAGGTTAGATTGTAGTTCACTGGGGGACAGCTTCCTCCTGTCTTGGATGAACAGAATGTTTTACGCCTTCTCTCTGACACCTCTCATCCTCAAGGCAATAAAGAAGATCAAGCAGAAGAAAGCCAGAGTCATTCTGACAGCCCCGATATGGTCAAGGCAAATGTGGTTTCTTTACCTGATTCATCATGTTCTCTATCCTCCGATAGATCGCCCAACATTTCCTCAGCTCCTCTCCCAGGATGCTAGGTGTCTGATGCATCCTAATGTGGGCATTCTTCAGCTCAAGATGGTGTGGTTCAAAGATGGTTTGTGGAACTAGTCATCCTGCTCTATGGAGGTACAACGCATACTATTAAACAGTAGTTCTGTCCTCCAGAACTACGTACCTTCAAAAGTGGACAAGATTTGGCCACTGGTGTGAACTCCACAATGCTGCTCCTGAATCTGCCCCACCTCCACTTGTCCTGGAGTACCTGCTACAGCTTAAAAAATCGGGACTGTCCCTTAATTCCATCAAAGTTCATCTGGCGGCCATAAAGCTTTTCATACTACTATCAAGAGGTTCTCTGTTTGCTCACTCCACAACTGTGAGATTCACAAAAGGTGAAGGGGAATCTCTTCCCACAGATAAAGGTCCTACTGCTATTTGGGACTTGAACTTGGTTCACAAGAACCTCACAAAACCCTATTTTGAATCAATTGCCCCTGCTCCTCATTAAAACAGCCTTTCTAGTAGTTATTACCTCAGCCTATAGAGTTAGAGAGACTGGGGCCTTAATGGCAGGACTCCCGACCCTTTCACAATGTTCCACAAGGGTAAGGTGTTCTTAAAACCACATCCCAGGTTTCTTTCTAAAGTAACTTCCAAATTTCACCTAAATCAGAGCACACACCTACCAGTTTTCTTTCCAAACCTGCATGCTTCCATCCTGGAGACTATTCTCCATACTCTAGATGTCAGGAGGGCGTTATCCCACTATCTGGATAGAACTAAGCCATTTCATAAATCCAATAGACTGTTTGTTTTGATTGTAGACAGGTCAAAGGGTTCTGCCATTTTTACCTAGAGATTCTCTAAATGGATTTCCGAGTATATTATAACTTGCTACCAGGCTATCAACGTGGCACCCCTTATCAATATTTTGGTGCTCTCGACTAGATCACAATCTACATCTATGGTTCTCCTTAAAAATGTTCCCATTTCAGAAATCTGCAGAGCCACTACATGGTCTTTGGCACATACCTTCTCTAGACACTATGCCTTGGTTGATGCCTCTAGCTTTGATGCTGCAGTTGGCAACGCAGTTCTCTCTTCTGTGATGGACTGTTTAAAAATAGATATATAATATGGATCAGAGGATAAATTGTACAAAAGGACACTATAAACATCTCAGAACTGTGGTCCCATTTTAAAACATTTTTATTTTGAATTTCTTGGACTGAAAATATATGTTTTATATTAAATGTGAGTTATTACACAGGTTATAGTATACATACAGTGGTTTGTTTACTGTTGCTCTTTGTAGTAGGCATGCTTCTATATTTAAGTAAGTATATGTATATGCAAATAAAATGTAATCTAAGAAATTCTCACTGCTCACCTCCCCCACAAACAGACAAACAAAAAACCCTCTGGATTCTTCAAGAGGCCAAATTCTCCACAGGTTATAATAGGGCATACATCCATTGACTTCATATGACTTAGCCAAATGCACTGCTGATATAAAGAGGCACCACTATTGCAGTCAGCGAAGTTACACTGACTTATACCAGAGGTTAATGTGACCCCAAAACGTTTAAATAGGCCTGCCGTCACTATGTGGCAAACTGTAGATCTGCCACTGCTGGCAGTGGCCTTTAAACAATTTCTCACCTGACCCAAATTATTAAATGGTACTTTAAAAAAAATCCATCATGCAGGCACAATGTTACTTTAGAGCTCATCTTTTTTTTTTAACCAGGCTTCACTGAAATAAGCAATACTGCATTTTAAAATACAAACATATTCCACCCTTTTCTCTTCCCTTCATGGATCAATCATACTGTGTGAGGAATTAGACACCTCGCTCCCTTACTTGATGTTCCACTTCCAAAACTAGAAAAAAATACAACTGTACCTCATAGTCTATATACCTTTCTATTGATAATAGTATCTACATTGCTTACTTTGCTCAGTTGTTTGGACATAGTAGGCTCCATTGCTTTTTATGCTAATACTTTCATTCAATGTACTTAGCGCTCTCTGTCAGACATAAAATACGGCAGGAGCTCTATGAATCTAGACAAAAACTTTGTTAAATGGAGTTAAGGATGAGAGCACTTACCAGTAATTTAGGGTAAAATACATTAGAGGGGTATGGTAAGTGTCCCAAAACCAAGCATCATAAATCTAACAAATTCAGAGTTGTTAAATCTAAATGTTACTGCAGGAAATGCAGTGTTAAGGCATTCAAACGCTGTAGTTACACCATCCAATAATGATATAAATCATAGGATATCAGGGCTGGCAGAGACCTCAGGAGGTCATCTAGTCCAACCCTCTGCTCAAAGCAGGACCAATCCCCAGACAGATTTTTGCCCCAGATCCCTAAGTGGCCCCCTCAAGGGTTGAACTCATAACCCTGGGTTTAGTAGGCCAATGCTCAAACCACTGAGCTATCTCTCCCCCAGATGTCTTAAATGAAGACATTTTAGTGTTTATGGTCCCAGATTTGAGTAGATTACGCTAATTTTTAATAACATTTTTTCCTCATGTCACTGCACAGCCAACTCATTTAGAATTGCCCTCAACATTATTGGGTCCACAGTTCAAATCTTAAAAAGCCCATATTTAGATGCCCTTTTTCAGAAAGGCTACTGCCACCCATTATTCCTAGTAGGAGAGAAACCAAGGTGTCCTCCAATGCTGGCAGGAGGTGAAAAGAAACACTTTTCTTAGTAGATGAAAAGAGGCAGTGATCATCTTTGCATAGGAAAGACCGTGGCCTCAGTCCCATTGACAACAAAGGGAGATGGCAGCCATTTTGAAAGAGGGCAGTTCTTCATGGCATTCTCTATAGAAGAATATTATTTGTCAACCTCAGCTGAAGAAGAAAATTTCATTTTTGAAGAATAATGAGAGGGAAATGTTTGTAAGGTGGTGGGTCCTCGGATGTCGCCTATGCACAAAATGTCTGTGGTTTTTAACTTTGGGAAGTTTGACAAGTCTGCATTATTCTGTTAAGATCACTGGAGCAAAAAAAGGCCTGATGCTGGGTACTAAATTCCTTAAAGGAGTCATTTAAAAAAAATAATTTTATCTTGGACATTAATAAACAGATTAACTTTTAAATTTTTAGAAAATAAATTTGGTGCTCAAAGAGTAAGTCCTTTAACTTGGGAGACAATACACTGGGTTTTTCATACACAAAAAAGAGGTTGAATCCCTGCTTTAAGTGCAAAACTCAGCTCAACCTTAATTATGCTACTGGTGCCTCTATAAATACCATTTAAAATAGATTGCAAAGTCTTTCAGTTTATATAAAGTGAAATGTTTCACACTTATTTCTCTCCTCTTTCTGCCATTCTGTCTTGTATTATGAGTGAGTTACAGTAATTGTTAATGGAAAAAATCATCCTGTTTAAAAAAAAGCCACAGAATAAAACCTCAAAGTCTGGCTTATTTTTAAATCAGTAAAGCTTCTGTAATTTCTTGGCTGTCTAGCAGCTTCAGGGAGAAATCAAAGTACTAGCAGAGTAAGTGCAGTATGGGAGGAGTTGAGCTGAAGAATAAATTAACTGTATTTCATTTCCCTTTAATAAAGAATTTCAGTTTTTCCATAGCTAACTGTATAATCAGTTTGCTCCCCTGCTGGCTTGCTAACTTGCTGTTGGCTTTGCTTCAATAATACAAGCCTGTAATGAGGGAAACGGGAGGGTCTAATCACACTGAGGAGAAATAAGCAACTGTGATATAACAGGTAGTTTTAGCTGTGCAGAATTTTGCTGTGTCTTTTATTATTAAAGAGCCCAAATATGTTTCCCCCATGTCTGCTCCACTTTGCAGAATAAAAAGCAGTGTACTCTCCAAGTTTCATTAATCATTTTTCACTGATTGGGTGACACTAAACATTTAAATCCTTCTCTGTTCTCTGCAGCCTTGAGTTACCAGCATTTTCCCACCTGAAGTTTTATCATTAAACTATGTAAGAAACTCCAGTAACAAGAATGCATTTCAAGTGTGGTTGCCTGCATGAGTAATATAACATAATTTTGTTTTTCTGCTATAAAATCGTTAGTCAGAGTATACTTTAATTGTGAAATTATCGTACCAGAAGTCTTGGAACGATTACAGAGACAATATATACTATAATAACTGCTGAGTTTGTTTTTCCTGCCTTTCCATGCCTAGAAATTATACCCTATATTATGGGTTTGTTCCCTAACTCACTTGTAATTCCACATTTTTTCAACACTTTGGATATACCAGACACAAGTTAAACATACAAGATAAAGAAAGATTATCTTTAGTCACACACTATCACCAGACAAAAGGCTCTTCTGAGCAAGCAGTTCATTTCTATTTCGACTCCTCATTCTAAATACTCTACTTTTAGTTGCAGATAATATGCTCGGCAGCAGTGTTTAAAAAGAAAATGGTTCTTGTCAAATGAAATGTAGCATAATTGTGGTGTTTTCAAAATTGAATGGGGGGAAAATCCACTTTTACCTAATGTTTTGGAATCTTTGCTGCCAGAGTGGGAGTGGGGATGGGGAATAATTGGGTTGGCTGGGAGGAGGTTAAAGTTCAAATTTAGTGTAATTTGGTCTCATTCTGAATTGCAGACAGGTGATCAGCAGCATTCAGTGTAACAACAGGCAGATGAGGGAGGCCGGGCCAGTGTCAAGGAAGATTTGGAAAAAAAGTAAATAGCATTAACCAACACAGTGACTTATCTAATTGCTCTAAAACTTTTCTGCTAGTTATTAAATATATATCTTTATATTATAAATAAATATATGTAGTTAGATTTTTAAAAAGGACTATAAAACTAGTACCTTTCTGCTGCTCCCCATGTGCTTTCTGAATCATATGCTTAGCTTGGTGACAAAAAACAATATTTTGACTTCAAATGAGAAGTGCAAAGTCAATATAGCTGATTGAGTTCTGCATCATTAAGGAGTTTTCAGTGGCATTCTGATTTCAGAATATTCTGGTGGTGATGCATAAAGCAGAAATGACAAGACCTAATTTAAAGCTGTAGAGGTCACTTGCAGCATCAGCAGTTAGGAAAACCATCTTGTTTTGACTTGTAAACTGGGTGAAATTTGTTATGGATGCCAAATAGATCTGCAACGCAAAGGTATTGTTTTCCTGGGTTAATTTTCTGACCACGAACAAACCCAACACCATGTTTATTAACAAACGTAGACTTATCATGGCTGAATCTTTAGCAATATTTGGAGCACTTTAAATATGACAGTGCAGCATGGATCATTTGCAGATTTAAACTAGTGTAAATGGTGGATTCTCTTTAATTTGAAATCTTTAAATCGTGATTTGAGAACATTAGTATCTCAGTCAGAGGTTAGGAGTCTATTACAGGAGCGGGTGGATGAGGTTCTGTGGCCTGCAATGTGCAGGAGGTCAGCCTAGATGATCATGATGGTCCCTTCTGACCTTAAAGTCTATGAGTTTAAAACAGGGGTCGGCAACCTCTGGCACGCGGCCTGCCAGGGTAAGCACCCTGGTGGGCCGGGCCAGTTTGTTTACTTGCTGCGTCCTCAGGTTTGGCCGATCGTGGCTCCCACTGGTTGCGGTTCACCGCTCCAGGCCAATGGGGGTGGCGGGAAGCTGCAGCCAGCACATCCCTTGGCCCACACCGCTTCCCGCAGCCCCCATTGGCCTGGAGCGGCGAACTACGGCACTTTTTGGGGTGCCTACCTGGACCCAGACTAGAAGGAGGCTAGTCTGTAAAAGAAGCTTACTGGAACACCTCTGAGGGTGAGATTTCATCTGTAATCACTTTCTTACTGTATTAGGTTTAGACTTGTGTGATTTATTTTATTTTGTTTGGTAATTTACTTTGTTCTGTCTGTTATCACTTGGAAGCACTTAAATCATACTTTTTGTATTTAATAAAATCACTTTTTACTTATTAATTAACCCAGAGTATGTATTAATACCTAGGGGGCAAACAGCTGTGCCTATCTCTCTATCAGTGTTATAGAAGGCAAACAATTTATGAGTTTACCCTGTCTAAGCTTTATACAGGGTAAAACGGATTTATTTGGGGTTTGGACCCCATTGGGAGCTGGGCATCTGAGTGTTGGAGACAGGAACACTTCCTAAGCTGTTTTCAGTTAAGCCTGCAGCTTTTAGGGGACGTGGTTCAGATCCTGGGTCTATGTTTGTAGCAGGCTAGCGTGCCTGACTCAAACTAGGCAAGGTTCTGAAGTTCCAAGATACCAGGGAAAACAGGCTCAGAGGTAGTCTAGGCACATCAGTTGGCAGTTCCCAAAGGGGATTTCTGTGATTCAACCCATCGCATTCGGTTCTGTAGTTTCCACATCAGAGTGTTGCTCTTTTAAGACTTCTGAAAGCATGCTCCACACCTCATTCCTCTCAGATTTTGGAAGGCACTTCAGATTCTTAAATCTTGGGTCGAGTGCTGTAGCTATCTTTAGAAATCTCACATTGGTACCTTTGCATTGTGTCAAATTTTCAGTGGAAGTATTCTTAAAATGAACAATGTGCTGGGTCATCATCCGAGACTGCTATAACAAAAAACCCTACATTTATAAGTTGCACTTTCATGATAAATAGATTGCACTACAGTACTTGTATGAAGTGAGTTGAAAATACTATTTCTTGTATCATTTTTACAGTGCAAATATTTGTAATAAAAATAATATAAAGTGAGCACTGTACACTTTGTATTTTGTGTTGTAATTGAAATCAATATATTTGAAAATTTAGAAAAACATCCAAAAATATTTAATACATTTCAATTGGTAGTCTATTATTTAACTGTGATTAATCGCTATTCATTTTTTAACCGCAATTAATTTTTTTGAGTTAATTGTGTGAGTTAACTGTGATTAATCGACAGCCCTAGTATTTAAACAATTGTTATAGGTATAATCTACAGAGTCAATTATGTCCAAATGCTTTCTGAGACTTCTATCTGCACTTCACTGGCTGAAAGTAACAATAGTAAAAGTATTAACACTTTGAAAATATAAAGTGCTGTACAAAAATTAATCATCACAATGGGTTTGTACTATTAATATTAATAGCCCTTATTTCAGGTGGTGAAGCAGAGAGAGATCACGTTTCCAACACCACACACCAAAGGTGCAGTCGGGATTTGAATTTGGGAGTTCCTGGCTCCCAATCCCATATGCACCCAAAATAACAGTGGGTGTGGTGTTGTCTTGCTTGACAGTGGTTATGCAACTAATTCGTGTAAATTATCTTTTTATATTTCGTTCTGCAGGGTTTGGCTCTTCTTTGTAGGGGTTGTACTAAACGTACCATTGCATTACTGACTTTTCAGTTGTTTGTCCTGGGTTTCTTTACCTTTAGAAGCTTTGATCATCTTTTAATGCTCATTTTGGACAGTGTTCCTTGTGTACCCTAAATTCCCAGTGAAGTCAGCTGGCACATGCATGCAGGATCAAACCTTGTGTATTACTATTACTAATGGTAGCTACAGGCCACGATTTTAAAAAGTGGCTAGTGATTTTGGGTGCCTCAGTTTTTTGGGGTGCCTACCTGGAAACACCTTAAAGGGGGCCTGAATTTTAGAAAGTACTGAAGACCCTCGCTGTGAAAAATCAGCCTCCTTCAAGGATTCTCAAGTTAGACACACTAAAAATCACTAGTCAGTTTTTACATCTTAACCACAATTCTTACAGTAAAACATTCAACCAAACGTGTAACTTCTACAGATCATATACTGTTCTTTTGTAGCCTTAAAATAATATTTAATGCAAAATTAGCTAATTTTCTTGTTGCTGCCTGTTTGCTATTTAAGTGAAGCATTTAAGAAACTTTAATTGGTGAATAATTCATGTATTTTCTTGTCATAGAGCAATTAAAATCTCAGCTAAATTTAAAAAAAAGTAAATATTAATTTTAAAACCCTCTCCATACAATGATTTTGATCTTGCCTATCTATTTAACTTCAACTCACAATAGCTATTTCTGTTTCTTTCCTTAAAATTTCATAAATTGCTATCGTTTTATGGTTGAAAACCGAAGATATGATGTTTACATTGTTTCTGTGTATACATTTATTCATATTAACTTAGCTGTTCTTAGTAAATGGGAGTATATTGACAGTCTCTCAAAAATCAGTTTTATTTTTTGTTGATTTTGCTCTCCTAAACGACATCATGTTTGCAGAGTACAAGTATTTCCTTTCAAAAATATTTAAATATATATATTCTTTGAGACATGGATTCTTGTTTAAATCTCTAGAGAAGTAAAAATATATGTCACTAAACCTCACCCACAATGAAAAACACAGAGCTGGGTTTTGTCTCATGTATACTGCAGTATTTCACTGCTGTTCTTGAAGAACTGTTCTTCATTTCTTAATAGAATTGTAAGCAAACCCATGCTACATGGAGTTTTTCATGATCAATTATTTTGTTCATTTTGAAACATATCTGTTTTCCATGTAAAGTCCCTATGTACCTTCTCCAACTAACCCCAGGAAAATAAGTTGTTTATTTTAAAAGATTTTGAAGTCTGAGTGGTCTAAGATATGAAGAGACCGATTAGGTTGCAAGGCAATACTATACTACAGCCCTGCATATCCTTCTGTCGGAAATGGGATTATGGCACAAGTATAGAGGATTTCTTATCCATATAATTTGATGGCAGGAAATATTAAAATAAACTATAAACTCAATTTGCAGCTTGTCTTAGGGAGGAAATTGGGATATGACTGGGTAAAATACATATTGCAAGCTAGTATCTAAAAAACGTGGATTTGCAGAAATAGAACTATTACATACACCTCTCTGCCATTTTCTTTCAGTAACACTGAATATAATTGCCTTACCATTTATCTTAGTAAATGTAAATGTTAAGTTTCCAAGCAAAGCTATATAAGCATGAGTTTTCTTTACCCTTTACAAAAACTGAAGAGTTTTAGTTTCTTATTGTTGAATAAATGTCTGTGTCTTAATCCACACAATCAAATTAACTGAGGAATTAAGATCCAGAGGAAATAGTCATTACATTATGGAAGATTCACTTCTACAAACAGAATTAGTAGTTTATAAACCTAAAAACATTAGGAACCTAATTTTTAGAGGTGCTGCACCTCTGCAAATCACTTTGTAAGTGAATTAATTTTTTATGAAAAGTACTAGATTAACATCCACTGAGAAATTACAAATGGGTTGTAACACTGCAAGCATACTCTTATGGTCCCATCACTATGGAGATGAGACATTTCTTTTCTTGTATTGTGGATATTGGTTCACTGGTGGACTAGGCCAATAAACTTGCCTCAAGTAAGGCGCTTAACAGCCATCAGAAGATGGGGGTTTTTGGTTACCACCAAATCGGGCTTGTTTCAAATAACAACTCAGAGAATAAACATGACCATTTTTAAAAAAAGAATAAAATGTTCAGGGAATTCTTCTATTTTTCTTCTCCTATTCAACTAATTGCCTTAAACTTGAATGAATATACTGAGGAACTAAATAAGGAACTAATGAGGAACTAATAGTATTCAGCCAAGCATGTTCGAAGCAATACACCCACACCCCTATTACAGTGGTTCCCAAACTATCGGTTGTGTCCTCCACGTGGGGTTGCATCATTAGTGTATGGGGCCACAATCCCACTTGAATATACAAACCCAAGTCCAAATGTGTCCAGACCTGCTCTACAAAATGGTGTCCTCCACTTACTGTGACCTCACATACACTGTATGTGACAGGTCACACTTCCTGCAGGATGCTATTTTGTAAAGCAAGTATTTCTGCTGGGGACCTGTGGAGGCGCTGCATCTGGTTCAACCTCCAGCAGCGAGTCTAGTGATGTAGATATGGGGGTCACATGAATCAATAACTCTCAAACTGGGGTCAAGCAGGCAAAAATTTTGGGAACTGCTATGCTACTGCTTGAGCAACAAACTTCAAAGCTCAAATTATGATGCGCCTACTATTCCAGTCATGGTCCTCACTTAAGCAGACACTGCCAATAATGTGGCAGGTTTTGTGTACAAGATTTAGACCTGGTCTTGGAGCTCTGCAAACTGTGTTGTTGCAGGTGACACCCTCTAATACTGGTCATGCATGAGAAACAAGGGTAGCCTCAGGCATTGACCCCTGTATCTGCTTCATGAGAGTTGCTGCTGTCACATGCAGTGCCTCCTCCAGCCTCCAGGTGTCTAAGAAGCTAACTTCTCATTCCTTTTCCTAACATCTCTCAGGCCTTGTCTACACTCGCATTTGCATGTAGGGTACGTTAGCTACACGATGCAGTGAAAAGCAGGCTGTGTCCACACTGTGGTGTTAGCTACCCCTGACGGTGAAAGGCTCTGGAAGGGAGGAGGCAGCAGGGAAAGATTCTGGCTAAGTCTTTCCCCACTGTCTCCCCCTGCCAGAGCCTTTTCCTGCTGTCAGAGCCTCTTCCTGCAGTGGGCAAAGGCTAGGGTTGCCAGGCGTCCGGTTTTTGACCAGAACTCCCGGTCAAAAAGGGATCCTGATAGCACTGGTCAGCACCACTGACCAGGCCATTAAAAGTCCAGTTGGCAGTGCAGCGGGTCTAAGGCAGGCTCCCTGCCTGTCCTGGATCTGCGCAGCTCCCCGGAAGCAGCTGGCATGTCTGGCCCTTAGGTGCAGAAGCGATCAGGGAAGCGCTGCATGCTGCACCCACCCCCAGTGCCGACTCCGCAGCTCCCATTGACTATGACCAATGGGAGCTGTGGGGGTGGTGCTTGTGGAAGCGGGCAGCATGCAGTGCGCAGAGCTGCCTGGCTGCGCCTCCACTTCGCCACTTCCAAGAGCAGCACGGGGCCAGGGCATGCAGGGAGCCTGCCTTAGCTCCACTGCACTACCGACCAGGAGCCACCTGAGGTAAGCACCACTTGGATGGAGCCTGCACCCCAAACCCCCTGCCCCAGGTCGGAACCTCCTCCCACATCTTAACTCCCTCCCAGAGCCTGCACCCCGCCCCCGCAGTCCAATACCCTACCTCAGCCCTGAGCCCCCTCCCGCACTCCAACCCCTAATCCCCAGCCCCACCCCAGAGCCCACACCCCCAGCCAGAGCCTGCACCCCTTCCTGCACCTCAAACCCCCACCCCAGCCCTGAGCCTGCTCCTGCACCCCAAACCCCTCATCCCCAACCACACCCCCAGCTGGAGCCCTCACCCCCTCCTGCACCCAACCCTCGGCCCCAGTCCAGTGAAAGTGAGTAAGGGTGGGGGACAGCGAGCGACGGAGGGAGGGGGACTGGAGTCAGTGGGGGCAGTGCCTCAGGGAAGGGGGGTGGGGTAAGGGTGTTCGGATTTGTGCAATTAGAAAGTTGGCAACCCTAGCAAAGGCTCTGGCAGCAGAGAGGTAGCAGGACAGTACAGTGCTAAAAAATAGCATGTCAACATAGGAGTAATGGCTTGGGTGAGTAGAGAGTGGTGTAGGGCTTATACCCTAAGGTTCTGGTGTGCCTTTACCAGGGCCGGCTCTAGGATTTTTGACGCTCAAAGCAAAAACAATTTTGGCCGCCCCCCCGGTTCTTTAATTACCCCACCCCCGGCCCCGCCTCAACTCCACCCCTTCCCCAAATCCCCAGCCCTGCCTCCTCCCCCCAGGCTCTCAAGCCTAGGAGGGAGGGAGGGAGGGGGAGAAGCAGTGCCGCGCCGCGGCCACTCGGAGTCTCCCCCTCCCTCCCAGGTTTGAGAGCCTGGGAGGGAGGGGGAGACCCCGAGCCGCCGCGGCGTGCGAAACAGCTGATTCGCGCGCCGCTGCTCCCCCTCCCTCCCAGGCTTGAGAGCCTGGGAGGGTGGGCAAGTAGCGGCGCGCGAATCAGCTGTTTTGTGCGCCGTGGCAGCAGCAGCGGAGGTGAACTAGGGCGGCCGGGGCACATTTATAGGGGCAACATTCTGGCGCCGGCCATGCCGCCCCTAAAAATGTGCCGCCCTAAGCACCAGCTTGTTTTGCTGGTGCCTAGAGCCGGCCCTGGCCTTTACTCGCCTAAGCAGTGACTCACTGGCTACACAGCTATTTATACCTGTGTTAGGAGGTGCACAGTATCTGTACTCTGTACATGTCACCATAAGGGTAGACGTAGCCTCAGTTCTACAAGATTGTGGAGAGAAGTCTGCTGTTCTACAGGAGACTAGAAGCAGCAGCAGCAGCTTCTTGACCAATCTCAGGAATTTTAGGACTGTCCTCAAAAGAGGAAATAGAGACCGAGAGATGATGTGTACGGGAAGGGCTTATGTTAGAGGACTTTCAACAGGGGTCAACGGCTATGTGCAGCAGAGGGTAAGCTATATCTATAAGTGGAATTAGAATGAGTGGTAGGTTTGCAGTTGTGAAGGAGAGGAATTGATGTGGGACAGAGAATTAACAGTGGGTACAGACAGAGGAGTAAGTGATAAGTAAAAGAGAGGAGAGAGAACGAGATATAATGAAAGGTAGGGGAAAGAGAATTATTAAACACTACAGAAATTGGGCAGAGAAACACCAGAATGCAGTGAAAGGAAAAGAAAATTGAGTGAAAGGAGGGGAAAAAGCAGAACAAAAGCAAGAGACAAAATTAATTCCTGCCATAAATACAGTGAAGTACAAACCTGCCTCTATTTATTAAACACATCCTTTCCCCAGGCTTTGAGAGGATTTGACCTGTGAAATCCTGGGCGCTCAGATCACTAGTCTGAGCTAGCTACTCACTTTCAAAGTTGTAGCTTGTGCATAAGCATGATGTTCTCCTTTTATGTGGCATTGATAACCTACTTAAAAGACCACTTAAATACAGAAATGGGTACCTTTATAAAAGTGTGCAATAAGAGTGTTACAAAAAATATATATTTGAGTTTATATAGTCTCAAAATATGTCACTAATTCCCCTTATGTGAACAATCACTTACTTGTGTGTGTGTGTGTGTGTGTGTGTGTGGATACATATCTAGCACCCATATGGAAAGTACTCTGTGTGTGTTCGTGTGTGTACCGTATACAGTACTCCAGATAAAAACTATTAAGTCTGACCTGTAGTTAAATCATGCAGTGTGGTGCCAGATTACATTAAACTGATTTTTAAAGACGCATTAAATTCTCCCATCTCCCATGCTTCAATGGTGTTGCTAAAGGGCAGACTTTAGGCAGTTTGGGTTCTTGAACTGTGCATTTCCATACCTTAACATGTCTTTTAAGTTTAACCTCAACTCTGAATTTCCTGGTTTTATAACGAGTGGTTAAGGAGCAACTACAACATCCCTCTAATGTTTTCACCCTACTGATATGTACTGATACGTACTTTCAGGCCGCGTGCTAAAGGTTGCCGATCCCTGCACTAGAGCAATGTAATGCAGCTGGAGTGTACACCCTGGCTCCCCCCTCTATTTCATTTTCTACATTCCACCTCCATCCTGCACCCCTGCACTCCCCTCCATGCACACCCACACCAATTAGCTCTTCCCTCTTACCTCCATCATTCCTTGTATACATACCCTTAAATTTCTCTGTCATCCTTTCATTCCCCCTCCTTCTGTCTCCTTTTGTACATAGTCTTTCTGCTCACTTAAGCACTTCTTCAAACTCCTCCACTCTCTATCATTTCCTTTCTCCCTATCCCTACCTAATTAATCTCACAGTTTTTATTTACTTTTTTATTTTTACTTTTTCATTACCCATATTGTCCATTGTTAGGAATGTAATATTCATGATTGATTACTAAAGAAATACACAGATGAAAATGGGGATAATCATGTGTGGTAGTAAGACGAGATTTGTACAAGGGTATACAGCGTTTTTTATATTGCTGAGGTGTATTTTTGTTGATTATAGTTATAGTGTTTTGATTAATTATTTGCAATATATATCAGATTGATTTATGATGACATTACGAAGCAAAGTGATGGCACAGCAAATGCCATCAGGTTTTTAGTTTATAGCAAGAATGAAAATGTATTTTATATAGCATTTTTACTTCATGTGCTTTACATGAATATCATGTACACCCTACCATTCATGCTTTTGACTAGAGATGTGCTTGAGCTACAAAATTAGATTTTGAACCCATAAATTTGGAGGCGTTTGGATCAGAAGCTTTGGTTAAGGTACATCTCCGCTCTAATGTATAAAACAACATGCAGTTAACTATGGAATACTATAAACACAAAACAAGTTTCCAAATCAAGTAGTGCATAAGTTTCATAAAAATTTGTTATAGATTAGTTGGTTTGATTAATATGATACTTGAAATAATGCGAAGATAGATCTGTTTGATTCTGATCACCCCATTTCTGAAAACATTTGCTATATCACATTTTTGGCAATCATATGAACATCATTAACTGACTATCTTAATTGTGAACTAGGGAAAAACTCCACTGGCTGGGAAAGAGGGCAGACCAAAAATGGATGCAGATATGTGTGTATATATATAATTTTGCTTCTGTACAAATTACATAGTTTTGTTGCACATATGAAGACATTTAATATAAAAAGGTCTCTGATGTGCAAGGCTGGTTTTTGAAACAAGATTCTGTCTTCCGGCATGTGAATCAGTCACAGCAGAACTACAAAGAAGTGCTTTTATTTTTTGTGAGCAGCAGTTTCAAGACATGTTGCAGACACCAAGAGTTGAGGCAGGGCGAGGTTCCTTCCTGCCAAGTTTGTAGGATGAGTAATAATTAAGTTTACAAAATACTACATAGTTTAATTTTTTTAAAGGCAACCATTATTGTAATGTAGAGGAACCTGTATTTTCTAA
The DNA here is from genome assembly GCF_013100865.1 of Trachemys scripta elegans. Classification (NCBI taxonomy): domain Eukaryota; kingdom Metazoa; phylum Chordata; order Testudines; family Emydidae; genus Trachemys; species Trachemys scripta. The sequence goes on along the minus strand of NC_048299.1, from coordinate 225,941,101 downwards.
TACAGATGTTCCCTGACTTACGCAAGCGTTCTGTTCCGGAATGCCTCGCGTAACTCAAATTTTGCGTAAGTCGTGAACGTATATCCGACCATTACGCAAAAAAAAAGAAAAAACTTTTTAGCTTACGGAACTTTTTCCATAAGTGCGGATTTGAATAAGTCAGGTTTGCGTAACCCGGGAGCATCTGTACTTGATTTACATCTGATTAGTTGGGTGGTGAAAATGAAATCCAGTGGAACTTTTGAGTATTTTTGTTATTTTATTTGTGTTACAGCAACACCTGGGGGACTCGTCCAACATTGGGACCTCATTGTGCTAGGTACCCTATAAAGACATAGTAAGAGATGGTCTCTTCCTTGAAGAGTTTATGTGACAGTGCTGTCATTTTCTTTGCAATAACCCCCCCAATTTCTCCAGTGATGTAGCAGTTCTGCCTTTGATTACTCAGCTGCATACTTATCAGTGGGTATCTGAGTTTTACATAGTCTGTGAAGTTCTCAAGACGGGCCAGATTTGGGAAATTAAGTGCACAAGAAACAAACTATTATTAAAAGTTAAAAATAAAATAAAATAAAAATCCTTCATTCCCTATGCACCCCATTTTAATGTAATTTCCAGAATTCTTTAACTTCTTTACTATGCGAGGATTTCTATGAAAATATGAAAAATGTCCTGAATGTGTGATTAAAAAGTTATCTTCCCTACAACATGTAGTTTTACACTTTTATCTTTCAGCTTCGATAATTGTGTCTTCCTGCTTTGACTTAAATATTTTCATTGTAATGAATGAAAGTAATTGTGGTTGGTGCCATATATATGTAGATCTTTAGAAGCTGTGCATTACTTTATAACTGACATATATCACTGATATTTATAAAAGCAATGTATTCTGAATTGTCACTCATCTGAAATTGAAAATATTTTAAAATACCATAAAATACTCCCACTTTTTGAAGATGTTCTGTATTAATTAGGAATTCTTATGAGTATTTTTCACTCCATTGTTTGGGTTTTTCAGTTTACTTGATTTTCCTGTTTCAATTATGTAGGTTAGGAAGGCTTACTTGATTCAAAGATATTTACTATTCCCTGTTTCTGCTGTCTTTTGCATCTTGGTTATTGTTTGTTCTTTCTACTTCTTGACAAAACAGTTTTGACAAGAAAGCTTGTGGAAAGACACTCATGTCAATACTGGAAGGTAGTTCCTAATATTAATATTTTTATATTTAGACTGTCCTCCATTACCCTCTGTTATTCACTAGCATTTACCAGGGATATTAAATGTAGTAATGTTGTACACGTAACATACCAGATTACAATTTACATTCAGTTGGTAAATTACATAAATTCACCCAATGGATGAACAGGAACAATACCATGTGACTTATGTAACTAACCAGCAAATATTCGCAACAAACTGTTCACCAGCAAACTGCAGACTAATATTTGATCACCCAAGAAAGTCACAATTCCAAATAATGGATAATTGAGAATTTGGGGATCTATTACCGACATTTAAAAGATAAAATCCTTTGTCTGCTGAATAAATGACTAACTGTAGATTTTTTGCTCAGTTCTGTAAATAGATTATAAACTGATAAATACACCTTGTTATAAAGTAGTTTTCACTATAGAAAACCAAATTAAATTTTAAATGCTTTATATCAGGAAATAAACAACATACAGAGAAATAAATTACTGATAGCCATAAATATTAGTACATAAAAATAGATACTAAATTACAATTAACAATCTTATTGAAAAGGAATTGTGATAGTGCCCCAAGAAAATCCAGCGCCAGCCCACATATCCAGCCCACATCATCTTACAGGACCGTACAAGTACTCAGCATCGATGCATCTATAGAGGCATCCAGAACTGGAATCTTCCTTGCTATAGATTTCAGCACTACAGTCAGCACCAACCCTATCCACTGATGCGGCATCATCAAGCTCTAACACACTGAGGGCCACAGAACCACTCATGGATCCAAGTTATACGTTGTCCTTGGCATCATCAGACGGTAAGGAAGATCCATACCAACAGCATTTTTACCCACCCAGATTTTCTCTGCAATCTTCAACATCATAGAGAGTCAAGACACTCTGCACAAGAGTTGGGCCCTTAACCTGTAACCGGGTACATGCCACATTTGCTCAGAGATCCTTTGTTTTTATTGAATTGACAAATACATACATAGTTATAATTCATTCCCAATTTTGAAATAGGAAAAATACCACCCGCTCACCAGGCTCTAATCCATCAATGCCCATATAACCCTGCTGGGGACCCTTGCCTGCTCAGAGCAGCGTTAGCCAGAAGGAAGAGCACTAGAAGGTTATTTCAGCCACAGTACTGGCTCCACAGACCTCCCAACAACCCCTCTTGGTTCCACTCTAACCACAGGTAAAGATGGAAGAAATCACACCAGAAGGCAACCCTCTGGCACTGGTGGCCCTGTCCTCTTTGTCCCTGATGAGATTGTAGTGCCATCAACAGCCCCACAATAGGCCAATACAAAGGTTTCCAAAACATATTAAAAAGATTAGTGAGGCCTTCCAAACTTCTGTTGAGGAGGTATAGGAGCAGACATACTCTGGACTTCTTCAGCGGGAAAAATAGCCCTCCCTGTCAGTGAGGCTATTATTGACAAATCCTGTGCCAGATACCTTTTTTGGCATACCATACCTCTTGTAAGACAAATAGGAAATAAAGAATGCCTCCTGAAGGTGTCGAATTCTTTTACATGCACCCTGTCCCATCCTCCATTGTAATTACAGTGACAAATGAAAGGGCGAAACAATTCAGGTCCACACCAAAGGAGAAAGAGACAAACAGACTAGAATCATTTGGTCAAAAAGCCTACTCCCTGGTAAGCCTGCAGTTCCGTGTGGCCAATTTCCAGGTCTTATTGGCAAGGTATGACTTCCGCATACATGAGATTGCTCTGCTTGCTTTTGCAGATACTCTGCCAACTGAGATTAGCGAGGAATTTATATGGCCAGTCAATGAGAGCCAGTTAGTGGCCACGACAAGCCTGAAAGCAGCAGTTGCTGTGGCTAACACAACTGCCAGATCTATGGCAATGGCAGCTGTTATGCAATGGGCTCCTTGGTTTCAAGGACTGGGATTCCCCAGAGAAGTCCAAATGATGGTGGAGGATCTGCCCCTTCAAAGGAGTTGAAGTTCTAAGGGACAAGGACCTCCATACATCAAAGGACTCATGAGCTACCCTGTGTTCCCTCAGGGTGTACACATCAGCTCCAAAGATCAGATACGTCAAACAGCCATATCCCTTGCAGAAACCAGTGTCCCCCTTCTACCACCAAAGGACATCAGAACCACCCAGGAAAGATCCACAGAAGGAGACAACCCACTGCTCCATCTCTCCCAGTCTGAGACTCCCATTTTGATGGGACAGTTGAGAGATGAGTTCCACCTCCACTGATTCCAGAGGTACCAGACCTCCTCTTGGGAAGTCATTTAGCTCACTTCAGGCATACTCACCAATGACCAATGGGCCACAGATACAATAAAACATGGATACTTTGTCATCCAGGGACCCTGGTGCCAACTGACAGAGGGCATAAGGGGTGCATAAGAGTTTACAGCAATCCCCTGATGTCTTAATAATAGTGCACCATAAGGTGGCATGTGAGGTCTCTACAAACAGCTACAGAAGCACTGGCCATCCTAATCATTGCAAGATGTAGGTGTGGATGATATTTAAGGAATTATGTATCTATACTGAAAACTATATTCTTAGGGTAGGAAAGTTAAGGCAGGTCACTTGAAGGTGATAAACAGATTCTGTTCAGGCAGGGGTCAGAGACACTCATCTCTCTCTGGCTGACCATTCTGCAGTGTGTGTCTTACAACATACATCTATTTGCATACAAAGCCACCAACTAATCAAGATTGCAAAGTGGACAAGAGATCACAAAATCTACAAGAAGGAACACAGAGCAGGGGGTGTCCTATTTATGACTAAGATCAAAGAATTAGCCTGGTAATCAGGAGAATGTAGAGAGAGAGAGACTCAATATCCTTCACCTAAGGAACAACCTGTTAGTATGTTTAGCTTATGAATGGAGGGTCACAACTGGTCTGGTTGTTAATCGCTGGAAGAAAGGCTTTGGGTGAGCTAATCTTCATTAGACTAGGAAAGTGTCTGGTTAGTTAAGTCTAGGCTTTAGAAAGCATGTTATGATTTTATTTTATACATAACCATTTGTTTTTTCAATACTTTTCTCTACTTGCTATTACGTGATTCTCTGTTCTTTGGAAAATACCCTTATACTGATTTTACTATAAACAAATCTAAGTGCTGTGAGTTAAGTTGTGTGGTGATCCTGAAACTGATCAGCTGAGGTGTACTGTTCCTTTGGGAATACTGTATCTGTAAATAGTGTGTGTGTCCTTTGGAACGGGGCTAAGCATTCAAGGGAATGCTGAGAGGGCTCGGGGCTTGGAGTGTGCCTATCGCTAACCTGCAGAAGGACAGGGTCTGTGTAAGCTGAGAAGGGAGTGCTTGCATTGCTCATGGCTGGTAGAGTCAGCGAGCTGACCCCTGGGCAGGCATGGGCAAGGCTCCCTAATACTAAGGGCAGGTGGTAGCAAGGAGCCTCACAACAACCAGGAAGCATCACATACTCCATGCTGGTTTTGGTGGTGCCAATAACCCCTTTCCCATCCCTTTTCAGGGACCCTTCTTACATCGATAAACCTGACTCTGGAGTCAGGAGACTAGTTTGCACCTCTTTACCTTCAGGATGCATACTTCCATATCGCCATTATTCTACTCACAGGAGGTACCTAAGGTTTACAGTGGGCCAGGAGCACTATCAGTATTGAGTACTGTCCTCTGGACTCTCCCATGGCACTGAGGATATTCGCCAAGGTGCTATCAGTTGTGGCAATTTATCTAAGAAGAGCAACAAAGAGTCCTGTAGCACCTTAAAGACTAACAGATGTATTGGAGCATAAGCTTTCATGGGTGAATGCCCACTTCGTCAGACACATGGCACTCACCCACGAAAGCTTATGCTCCAATACATCTGTTAGTCTTTAAGGTGCCACAGTTCTCCTTGTTGCTTTTTACAGATCCAGACTAACACAGCTACCCCTCTGATATCTGAGAAGACTATCTGAGAATTTATCTGAACATCAACATAGACACTTTTCTGGACAATTGGTTTGTAAGGGGGAAATCTCCGTAACTGGCCTTTAAAGCCATCTACAACATGCTCAAGCTCTTTCAAAGGTTATGCCCGAAAGTCAACAAACATAAATTAACATTAAATTAATTGGTGCAATCCTAGACTCCTCCACCTCCTGGGCCTACGTACCTCAAGACAGATTCAAGAACCTGTCCACCCTAATTATCCAATTTGAGGGAAACCCCTGTATCAATGTAAGGTCATGCCTCACCCTTCTGGCCTCTTGCACCTTTGTGATGTTGCATAATAGACTTCACCTCTGCTACTTGCAGAGTTGGTTGAAACTGGTTTATACACCTTCCAAACATCACTTGGATGTGCCTCTCATTATGCCACCCTTGGTCCTATCTTCATTGAAATGGTGGAGAAACCCGATGAATGCCTGCAAATCTGTCCCCTTCCGGGTGCCCATGTCCAAGACTGTTGTGATGGATTCATCCTTGTTAGGATGAGGTGCCCAAATTGACCAATTAAAGATAAAAAGTCTGTGGTCCTTAAGGAAGAAGAAGAGAATGCACATCACTCTCCTAGAACTTAGAACTGTACAGAAGGCCTGGGCATTCTTTCTCCACTTAATATAAGGGCAGTTTGTATAAATCAAAATCAACAATCAAGATGGAGTCAGATATTTTTCCTCTGTCAAGAAGCCATCAGGCTCTGGGATGGTGCATCAAACAGCAGATATCCAGGGCGGCTGTACTCTTATCTGGACTGCTGAACTCTCTTGCAGACAACCTCAGTAGACACTTTCTCCCAGATCATGAGATCAAAGACAAAATTCTACATGACGTTTTCATGGACTGAAGCAATCCCAAGATCAACCTCTTCACCATTCAGTACAACAACAAATGTCCAAGATTCTGCTTGAGGGGTGGAATAAGCCCAGGATCCATAGCAGATGTATTCCTGATACTATGATCAGAAGATCTGATATATGCTTATTCCCCAACCATTCTAATTTCTGGAGTGCTTCAAAAACTCAAATAGGACTCAGTCAAGCTAATCCTAATAGCTCGAGCATGGCTCCAACAATTCTGGTTCACAGACCTCCTGAACCTGTCAATATTTCAACCCAAAACCTTACCTCTGCTCCCAGGCCTGCTGTCTCAGAACCAGGGACAGATTCTACACCCAAACCTGGTGTCTCTGCATCTCACAGCATGGCAGCTGGATAGATGTTGTCAACAAAGCAGGTATGCTAGACTCTAGTTAGAGAAGTTCTAATAAGCAGTGGAAAAGAATCAACATGACAAAATGGATGAGGTTTTTCCACTGGTGCCACCAAAAAATTAGTGGTACCACATCATTCCTCCATCCCTCAAATACTTGACTACTTACTAAAACATAGGAACTTGTCCCTTAGTTCAGTTAAGGTGAACCTAGCTGCCATCTCAGGTCATCACCCACCAGTGAAGGACTTTTTCTCATCTGTTGGTAGTTAAGTTCCAGGAGGGCCTAATTATGGTATTCCCACCAATCAAGGAACCTGTATCTGCACGGGACTTAAACATGGTATTCTTAGCTCTCATGGAGCGACCCTTCGAACCTATGGCCTCTTCTTCCCTGCTATGCCTTACTTATTTTTAGTTGCCATAGCTTCTTCCAGAAGAGTAGGGGAGATTCAAGAACTACTGGCTGGCCCACTGTACACAGACAAGGTATCCATGAGAACACACCCTAAATTTCTCCCCAAAGTAGTGACAGAATTCTACCTGAATCAACAAATATACCTACTACTACTTTTCCTGAAACCTTATGCAGCCAAATCTGTTGCATATTTTAGATGTCAGGAGAGCCCTGGGTTACTCCTTAAACAAAACAAAACCCAATCACCAAGACCGTTTGTTTCTCTCCATCACAGAGAGGTCGAAAGGTTCTGCATTTTCATCCCAGAAATGATCAGACAAGATTTCTGACTATATTAGAACATGCTATGAGGTGGCCAAGGTAGAGCCACTCTCCACGATCACAGCTTATTCCCCTAGAGTACAATCTGCAACAGCAACATTGCTGTGAAATCTACCGATATCAGACATTTGGGCATCAATGTTCATGAGACCCTGCATCCTGAATGAGGCCTCCAGCTGGTGCTGCATTTGGTAAAGCAGTTCTTTATTTATTGTTTAATGAATGAAGCTGCCACCTCCTTAATACAATCACTGCTTAGGAGTCACCATCAGTGGAATGTGTATGCAGACAATCACTCAAAGGATGTACTATTGTGTAAAACAAAATTTTCTTGAGGAATGGGAAGTTACTTACCAAGTGCAAGTAAATGGAGTTCTTTGAGATGTGTTGTCCATATGAACATTCCACAATCCCTCTTTCAATCCCCTCTATCTTGGAGTTCCTCTTTTGGAGGTTCTGCAGTAAGAAGGAACCAAATGGAGGCTGGTGTGCTTTGCCCTTATGTGCCCTCACTGTGGAGCACAAGGGCTGAGGGGCATATAGTACGGATACTGCTGGCCAAAAACACACTGACCTCAGGCTCATGAGGTGCATGCACACGATCAGTGCAATGTGCATATGGACCACACATCTCAAAGAAAAGCATTTATTTGTGCATGGTAAGTAACTTCCCATGCCTCAAGAATATTTTATTTTACACAATAGTCTAAATTGTTTCCTGGATATTAGTTGTACATATAAATATATCTGAACTGTCATCTCAGTTTTATGACCTTAGATTTCATTCCTCCCCATCTTGGCTTTCTAGCCAATCATGTTGTCTAACTTTAGACTATAGAAAGAGAATATTGGGCCTTTAGGTGACATGAGTAGAATCTTTTTCATGGTTAAAAGCATAGGCGCTGACTCCATGGTGCTCTGAGGCCAGAGAGCCCATGGAAAAAAAAGTGGATGCTCAGGAGGGGTTGGGGGAGAGCAGTGAGTGGCGAGCAGGCGGGGGCTTCGGGGAGGATGCGGGAAGAGGCGGAGTGGGGGCAGGGCCTTGGGAGAAGTTTGGGTGGGAAGAGGCGGAGTGAGGGTGGGACCTTGGGGGAGGGGCAGAGGGAGGTGGGGCCTTGGGGACAGGGAGGAGTGGGGGTGGGACCTCTGGGCAGATCAAGGGTGAAGCACCCCTGGGGAAAAATAAAAGTCAGTCCCTGTGATTAAAAATAAAACTAATGCTTGGTTCTCTAATACCATAAGCCCTGATCCTAAGTCAACAGGACTCTCATGTGTCTGAGGTAATGCACATGCTTTGGTCTTTGAAGAACTGGAACCTATGTATATGCTAGTGGTGGCTGTGTTTTCTTATTACGTGTCCTAACTTAAGGTAACAAAAAAAGTGTAAAAACCTAAAGTAATTTCAATTACACCTCTACCTCGATATAACGCTGTCCTTGGGAGCCAAAAAATCTTACCATGTTATAGGTGAAAACGCGTTATATCGAACTTGCTTTGATTTGCCGGAGTGCGCAGCACCGCCCCCCCGGAGTGCTGCTTTACCGCATTATATCAGAATTTGTGTTATATCGGGTCATGTCATATCAGGGTAGAGGTGTACTTAAATGAGTAAACACCCGTGCTACAAACATGCTCATTGGGGTTTCATGCCAGTTGAATTTTACAATTTTTTAAAAATAGTTTGATATACTGGGTTACTACAGACCGGGCAAACAGGAGACAGAGCAGGTTTTTTGGCACAATTGTTATAGGCCATTCCCCATTCCAATATAGTGACATTAACAGTGGATTTAAGTTTATCTTTATTAAAATATGAGGTTGACGCAAATGTAATCTGCAATATAAAGTTAGAATGACACATTTCCCTCTCTAGATTCACTGGTGTATACAAAGAATCTCCACTCATCCAGTCTTCAATAAATCTAAGCTGACAGGTAATGTGATAGAGATTTCTACATAGGAATGAAAGCCCTCCTCCCACCTTGGCACACTTCAAGGGCAATACATAGTCACCTTTCATGAGAAAAGCCTCTCAATAGCCTTTCTAGGCAGCATTATTCATTTGCTTGTATGTTGTATCACCATTCTCTTTCTTTCATATGTTTTTGTCATTAGATTTTAAACCTTTCAGGGAGGGGACTGTCCCTTTTGTACTGTTCCCAGCAGAATGGTACCCCAGTCAGGATTATGGCTTTTGGATGCTACCATAATGTAAGTATTTGCCACTATTGCTACTACTACTATTATTGTTGCCCCCTTTTGACCTGAGCAGCTTGTCAAATTTTGAGGTGCTGGGAATGTTCCAGATGGGAGTAGAAATTGATGACGGAGTCTGGTATTTTCTTTGATGCAATCTTGCTTATTTACAAGGAATGTACAAAGTCCTTCTTCTCTGAACACAAGAGGATCCAAGAACAAAAGGAGAAGTTTCCTTGCTTACAGCCCCAAGCCTCTTTCAAAAACTCTCTAGCTTTTCACAGGATCTGACTGTGCTCACAGGCTACTACAGACATGGGCAAACTATGGCCCGTGGGACCGTCCTGCCTGGCCCCTGAGCTCCCAGCCGGGGAGCCTAATCCCTGGCCCCTCCCCCGCAGCCATGCCGCTGCGGGGCCGTGCTCTGGCATGCTGCGCAGCTGGCTCTGGCCGGGTGTCGCGGCTGTAAGCTTCTGCTGCTGGTAAGGAGGCAGGGAGCTGGGGGATTGGGTAAGGGAGCTGGTGGTCCTGGGGGGCAGTCAGGAAGGAGGGGGCGGTTGGATGGGGCAGAGGTTCTGGGGGAGCGGTCGGGGGATGGGGAACAGGGAGGGTTGGGAGTGGAAGTCCTGGGGGGGCTGTCAGGGGGCGGGGATGTGGATAAGAGTCAGGAGGGCAGTTGGGGGACAGGGAGCAGGGGGGGTTGGATAAGGGGGTGGGATCCCGGGGGCAGTTAGGGGCAGGGGTTCCGGGAGGCGGTGGTCAGGGGACGAGGAGCAGAGGGTGGTTGGATAGGGGGTGAGAGTCCTGAGGGGGCTGTCAGGGGGCGGGGGTCCCAGGAGGGGGCGGTCAGGGGACAAGGAGCAGGGGCAGTTGGATGGGTTGGGGGTTCAGAGGGGGGCAGACGGGGGCAGGAAATGGGAGGGGGTGGATAGGGGGTGGGGGCCAGGCTGTTTAGGGAGGCACAGCCTTCCCTACCCGGCCCTCAATACAGTTGCGCAACCTTGATATGGCCCTCGGGCCAAAAAGTTTGCCCACCCCTGGGCTACTGCTTGGCTTTCTTGCCTCTTCCTTTTGCTCTGTTCTCAGTTTCTGTTTGTGTTCTCACTCTCTCTCACACTCACTCTCACACACACACACACCCCCTTGTCACAATACCCACTGGAACTCCCCACTCACATAGTGCTTTTAGGCAGATTCTGTTAGGCCTTGTTTTAAGTGTTTTACATTATTATTAGATCTAAAAGTTGATTTCAATACCGTAGTTTGTGAAGTGTTGGTGATTTGCTTGTGGAACAAGCTTCATTCTTTTCCCCTGAAGAGATTCCAGAGTAGATCTGGGTAATTGCTTTTCTGCCAGCAGGGTGTTCTTATGTGGGGTTCCACATCATCAGCCCTTCTGTTGTACCTTTGGGAGGATGAGTTAAGAGGAACTGGTCAAATTGTTTTCATGTGCTAACGACCCTCAGTGCTCATTTCATCTGATCAACAGGGCTCAAAGGAGCATCCTTCTTAGTACATGGAAGCAGTCTGAATATGGATGAGAGAGTTGACTGAGGCTGAATTCAGTGAAAACTGAGCTTTTGGTAGGTTGGAGGAAGCAACTGGAAGATATGCCAAAGATTGTATAATCTCTTTTTAAATTGTTCTTTCATTAATAGGGTTTTATAACTGGGAGTTGTCAGACTCCCAGCTGCTGTTAGATGACAATATAACAGTAGTGACCAGGACAGTTTTCCTCCACATGTTATGAGGTTCTCACAGGAGTAGACCTTGCTACCATCATCCATGACTTTGGCTGATCTTGAAGTGACAATGGCAATATTCTCTACATGCCTTTCATCAGCTTGGAAAATGAAGCTAGTATGGAAGGCAGCAACCTGATTAAGCCATGTGCACATGACCTTAGTGCTCTGAAATCTGCATGTGTTGCTTGTATTTTTTTGCATGGAGTTCAAGTTGTTGGTTTTGACATATGAGCCCTAAGTGGCTTGACCTAGCTACCTAAAATCTCTTCCTTCACCATGCCATACTGCCATAGCTGATCAGTGGAGGGTTCAAAATGGGATTGGACATATAAGTGGATAACAAGAATATCCAGCATTATAACAATTATGGTAAACAGAGATTTGGAAGGGATAAAAATGCTTCAGAGCTTAAACCAATCCCCAACTCTTACGAATTGGGATGAGACATTCATGAGGGGAAAATTACCCCACATCTGCCTTCTGTGGAGTTCTTGCACCTTCTTTGGGGGCATCTAGTGATGGGCACTGTTGCAGACAGAATACTGGACTAGATGGACCACAGGCATGATACAGTATGGCAATTCCTATGTTCCTGTCTTCTGATTCTGTAAAACATTGACATACTACTTATTGAGTGCACTATAATTATTATACTGGAACTGTGCATTACTTCTACCATGCACCAACATTAGGAGAAAATTAAAAAAATATTCTACAATAGATGTGTAAATCACAGAATCAGTCTGGTACTAGTTGCTGAAATATGGGCATGCGCATTATGAGAGGTGCAGCAATTAATGAAAAATTCCAGATCTTAATAATCGCAGAACTTTGAGTGGTGCCCTTTATAATTAAGTGGTAATATCATTGTCCCTTTGTTTTACAAGGCAAAAATGAAATTCCCAAGTGGATGAACTGTGAAGCCAAAGGCTAATAAGTATATCATAATGGGGAAAACAGAGGGCAATGAAGACATTTAATATTGTATTACATGTCTGCAAAAAGACATACATACCAATGTTGTTATATTACGAAGGAGTTGGTCATGACTCCATAGTTAAAGTTGGGTCTGAACTTCCATTCAAAGTCTTATTTTCTATCCCTTAGGCTTGTGACAGGGGTAATTACTGCTTGCAAATTGGGATGCTTGAAGTAGGGTATGAAAAAAAAAATTCTGAGATTTTGGGAAGTACAGGGTTAAAGATGTTCTTAAATTACTTGTTTTAGATTTTTCCCAGTGTCTCAGAGTTTTCAGTTCACATGTTCTCAGCAGTGGTAGGTTTTCAGAACTCCTAATATCAGCGCCCAGATGGCTCTTTACAAATTCAGTACTGGATGTTTATTATACATGGAACAGCATTTTCCAAGATAAAGCTATTTACTAATCTTTGTCCTTAGGGACTGGGTCGATAGGATCTGATCCAAAGCCCCTTAAAATCAATGGAAATCTTTCCTTTGACTTTAATGAGCTTTGGAGCAGACCCAGAGAGTGGAAACGGATACGGTGCTAGACAAACTACTTTCTCCTGTAAAGTGTCCTGCCAGTTTTCTACTATTCTCTGATTCTGGAAGAGTGCAGAAGTCCTCCAGGATCAACAAATGAGAGTATACAGGATGTGAGCAGAAAAGAACTTGGAAAGCGGAAGAGGAGCCTGCAGCGAGAGATTGACATAGAATCATTCCCCAGCTTCTCATGTCATCCTACTGCTCCCTGGCCCACTCCTAAGGAATAAAGACTTCCTCTTCTCCTACAGAGAATTAAGAGGTTCTTCAGCTCCCTGACAGCCACCTGCTGAGCCATAATAAGTTAGGTCTGACTGCCTCAACAAACTAGCTTTCAAATGGCTAAGGAGCCCAATAAGGTTCATGAGGGTGGAAAGAGAAGGAAGAAGAAAAGGAGAAGGGGGAGGGATAGCTCAGTGGTTTGAGCATTGGCCTGCTAAACCCAGGTTTGTGAGCTCAATCCTTGAGGGGGCCACTTAGGGAATTGGGGTAAAAATCTGTCTGGGGATTGGTCCTGTTTTGAGCAGAGGGTTGGACTAGATGATCTCCTGAGGTCCCTTCCAACCCTGATATTCTAAGTCTTGGGGAATAAAGAATCTGTGCCCTACTTCCCACTGTATGGGCCTGGGATCATAAATGTTTTTAAAAGTAAGGAAGTTTCCACACAAAATCCTGATTATACAGACTCTCTCCGGGTTACACAAACCCACACTCATGGAAAAAGTTCCATAAGTGTTGGGTTTTTTTGCGTAATTGTTGGGTTTACATCCCCGACTTACGCAAAATTTGACTTACGTAAGGCATTCCGGAACAGAACGCTTGCATAAGTAGGGGAGCATCTGTATTGGAGTTTATGGTTGAGAGCATATATCAGTAATTTAAGATTTAAAAAAAATGTAATTATAAAAAAGCACATCAGGGAATTAAGTTTAAATATAAAACGCAAACAATTTGAAGTGAATGCATCTGAAATACCTTATTACACCTGTTGTGATGTCACCCTCCTATATTTTCTTCTTTGTTCCTTTCATACTTAGGGCCTATTTCTGAAAATCCTAGGGGTTTGTAGAATCAAGCTCCTATGCTGAACAATGTTGTTTGTGGATCAATAACTTTTTCTAAAGAAACTAAGTTCCCAAACGATGTCTGTGAATATAAGTTTGGAAAAATGATCAAATCGCTGCATTTGTCCATCTCAGCATCATCTTTTTTCCATTATGGCTTTAAGAAGCCTGTAGTATGAGGAAGCAGATATTAAATCTGGGTGCGTGCACTGTTCTTGTACATCTTGAACCAGACTTATAAACATGATTCTAGTTGTAAGTGTATACTTTGACACCACACTAACCTTTGCTCTTTTTATGTAAAGTGCTAAAACTTCATTAGCCAGTAAATTTGTGTATATAGAAACAGATTTATTGATAAGTGGTGCACAAGAAATCTAAATGAAGAATGTAGAATGATGGCTTTCAATGTGCAATCTGTTTAATTACAATTTTATAAAGTATATTTTTATCTGTGCCTAGTGTATGGCTCTGCAGACTGAATTTTGCACAACGTTTCACTTAGGAGTAAAACGTTCAGGTGCTTGATCTCTGAGATGAAGCTGTTTGTTATGGATGGATAAAGTTGTCTAGGAATTATTTTTTGAGGGCACCACAGCAGCAGTAAAGCTAAGGGGTTTGGGGCTTGTTAACTGTGCATCCCTGCACTTTCAAACGTTTGGATTCCTTTTAAGTGCAATTTTAACTATGGCTTTCTTTATTTTCTGATACTTTTTATTATTATATTTTTGTAAGGTTTTCCATCCTTTAAATTACTGTTATGCTCTCTTAACTTTAACTCCAGCTTAATTTTTTATCTGAAAATAAATATTATAAATACGTGTTTATTTAATAAAACATTCATAGAAAGTTAACAAATATTTTGTGTTTGGAGCATGAGCGCGTTGAGGCTGGTGGTAAATTTCAGAAAGTGGTACACAAGTCATTTTATTGTGTCCACATTGGGAGTTAGTGATATATCATTAGGACTTTTGCTCCTAAATCACTTATGCATTTCTGAAAATCCCACTCTAAAGGTTTATCTACATGGAAATTTTTCCAGGTATACTGGTATAATTTTATATAGTAATTATATCAGTAAAGTTAAATTACTCCCCCATGTGGACACTGTTATTCCAGAATTTGAGTGGTTTTTTGACTTAGGCCATGTCTACATTAGCGAGCTTACAGTGGCACAGTTGTACCAACACAGCTGTGCTGCTGTAAGATCACTCATGTAGATGCTCAATGCTGATGGGAGAGAGCTCTCCCATTGACATAATAAAATCATCTCAATGAGCGGTGGTAACTATGTTGGTGGGAGAAGCTCTCCCACCACCATAGTGCTGTGCACACTATCACTTATGACAGCAAAATTTATGTAGCTCAGGGGTGGGTTTTTTTTCACAGCCCTGAGCCACATAAGTGGTAGTGTAGACATGGCCTTAGCTTAAATTGCTTCCAAAGTGGCATAAGATAAACTAGAAAAATACACCCCTATACCAGAATAAAAGTATCCACATGGGGAGTTATACCAATCTAACTATAATGCTTTAAATTCACACCACTGAATGAGGCTGTGGGCCTGTGGAAAAAATAGTATGCAATCAATTAATTAAAAATTATATCTTAATGTATATGCATGACGGCCATGGTATTTCCTAATTTTGAGCCCTCAATTTTGCAACCTTAATGTTTTTAATGCAGTATTTTAAATATAATTTCCTAACTTTCTAAAAAAGTAAACTGAATAAAACTTCCATCATGTGGAATCATAATGATTCCCACATGGCTTA
The DNA here is from genome assembly GCF_013100865.1 of Trachemys scripta elegans. Taxonomy (NCBI): domain Eukaryota; kingdom Metazoa; phylum Chordata; order Testudines; family Emydidae; genus Trachemys; species Trachemys scripta. Next base: position 225,925,691 of record NC_048299.1, on the reverse strand, counting down.
TCAGCAGGATTAGAACTGCCTGCTCCACAGCACAGACCTCTGCCACTTGAGCTAATATAGCAGGGATTGGCAACTTTGGCACGCGGCCCCTCAGGGTAACCCCTTGGCGGGCCAGGCCAGTTTGTTTACCTACAGCGTCTGCAGGTTCGGCCGATCGCAGCTCCCGCTGGCCGCGGTTCGCTGCTCCAGGCCAATGGGGGCTGCAGAAGGGGTGGCCAGCACATCCTTCGGCCCGCGCTGTTTCCTGCAGCCCCCATTGGCCTGGAGCAGTGAACCGCAGCTAGTGGGCATTGCGATCGGCCAAACCTGCAGACGCTGCAGGTAAACAAATGGGCCTGGCCTGCTAGGGGCTTACCCTGACGGGCTGCATGCCAAAGGTTGCTGATCCCTAATATAGTAACTAGTAGCCATAGTAGACTGCCATCCTTTACATGGGTCAGCCACTAGAGGAAGATCAGAAACATTTTGACAGTGGGATTCACAGCTAATTGAAAATGAGGGCCAGGGATAACGAGACACTGGAATCCTGGTTCTGAGGTGGCAAGTATCTTAGTGGTTACAGACTCTTCTCCTTTGTCTGCCTCCAAACCTAACCTTTTTGTCCCTGGCCCCGCCAATCTGTTCTCATCCTTGTTACCTCCCTCAAACTTTCACCTTCCCCCTGTTTCCTTTTCACACTTTTATTCCAGTCTTCCTCTTCACCACTTTCTTGCCAGGCAGGCTTCTCTGGGGGAAACATGGAAAGCACAGGAGTGTTTCCCTGCTGTCAGTTTTCTGTGTGTGGCCTGATTGATGGGAGGAGCAATTGTAAGAGATGTATCCTGTTCCCTTCTTGCAGCCCTGGGATGGAGTGGGCTCAGTTGCTCTGTGGGGACAGCAAACAGCAGTTCGGTCAAATACCAGAGCTGAGAAAGGATGGAGCTTACTCAGTGCTGGTGTAAGCTGTGGAGAATTTAGCTGCCAAACTCTAACAAGTCTTTATTGAGCATGTGCAAACAGAGGCTCCTAACTTGTGCAAATATCGGTAAATTTTTGCAAGGATGACAAAAAGTGACACTAGTGTTCCCCCCCACACACACTTGGCTGCAGAATCTGGAGGTGCTAGAGCTTCTCAATAAAAGTGTTGTAAGATTTTTTTAAAAACATGGACAAAACAATATAGTTTTCCTTAATCGTGTTCTGAGAAATGGTTGGACCATTTTTGCAGAAACTTAAAAATTAAGTCTTCAGCAAACACGCAGCATGAGGAGTTTCAACCAAGACAGTTAACATCTAGCAATGTCATAAGGGACTAAAATGGAGTATTATACAGGAAAGTGTTGGGCAAACTTAATGATAGGCTTTTGGTACCTGTATTACCTACAATAATATCCTTTGGGGGTCTAGCAGAAAATTACAGCACCATGGCATTGGAGTAGGGTTACCACCTTTGAAATTCAAAAAGCGGCAATCCCCCCCACAAAGACAAGTCCACCGCAACCCCAACGTCCAACCATAAGGCAACTCCAACACTTTCCCCCTCCAAATAGCCACTGATAATATGAGAGAGAACACTTATAGATAAGAAAATGATGTTATCAATCTTACTTAAACTCTGGAAGTGGGAACACTGCAGCATCTTTAGCTGGATGTATAAACTTTTCAGATTAGAGATCACAGTGTCAGGGGCAGCTCCAGGCACCAGCGCAGCAAGCGTGTGCCGGGGGCGGCAAGCCGTGGGGGGTGGCCTGCCGGTTGCTGTGGGTGGCGGGTACGCCGAAGGTGCGGGACCGACGGATCTCCCACAGGTGTGCCGTCAAAGGCTGCCTCACTGCCGTGCTTGGGGCGGCAAAATACATAGAGCTGCCCCTGCACAGTGTATTGTGATAATAATGCAAAATTTTAGACCCATGTAAAAAAACTCCAGCAAATTATTTTTCTGGCAACTGGCAAATCCATACCAGCCAAGTGGTAACCATACATTGGAGTATTATAGAGGAAAGTATTGGGCAAACTTAACCTTAACCAAACTTAATCATTTGGTACCTGTATCACCTACAGTAATGGGGGAGGGGGGGGAGAGAAGAGGGGGTTTAGCATAAAAATATAGTACCATGGTATTTATCTAAGAATGAGGAAAAGTAGAGTGGGTACAAATGGAATAGTTTGATGTTTCCAATCTGCATTAAAAATAAAGTTGCTTTTTTAAAAAAAGGTGGACAATTCTGTGTGCTGGGTCTAGAACTGAACTGGCTGTGTGCTCACCACTACAGTACATGCCACATTTTCACAAAGCTGCTACATTTGCTTTTCCACCTCCAGCAAAGGGTGCCTGCGTTTTGAGAAACTCGCCTTTCCATGTTGTGAGCCCCATGGAGTTTGGCTCTTTGCTCGCTGAAGACACTATTTCCAACACACACACACCCGCCCCGGCGCGCTTTGTTTTTGTGTGGTGGGGAGATAGGAGCGACGGCTGTTCCCTCCTTGTGGCGAACACTGGGGCCGTACAAACCGGCGCAGAGCCGCTCTCTCAAGTCTCAGCGACTGGGGAAGACGACTCCTTGGAGGAGGAGGACGGCTGGCAAAGGGCCACATACACAGCTCGGCGACTGAGGGGCTTCTTCTTGGGCTGCGTAGGTTTCAACGGGCCATTTCCCCCGCCTCACCTAGGCGCGCTGGGCAACCCCCCGTTCGCGCTGTCCCTTCCAGAGCAGGGCCACAAGCAGCCCGGGGTGTTTCATGGAAAGCATCGGCGCGGGGAGGAAGTTTCCTCCTCGCAGGCAGCCTCGGCGAGTAGCAGCGCCGCTGCCGCGCCGGGGGAAGGAGGGAGGGCCAGACTGCGCCTGGCGGCAGCGCTCCCCGCCCCTCCTCCTCTCCGGCTAGCGGGGGGGAGGCGGAGGGGGAGTTGTGGGAGGGTCTCTCTCCATTGAAATAAACAAGCAGCCAGTTATTAAAACGGGAACATGGCGGCCGCAGCCACAGCTTTATCTTGCAAAGCGAAGGTCAGCGTCCGCGGCAGCCCCGGCAGCCGGAGACATGACTGACCCCGGTAAACACTCCCGCATGCCGCCCCCTCGGCCGGGCTGTGGCTGAGCGCTGCCGCTGCTGCCTCCCAGCCGGGTTGTGTAAGCTCGGGGACCCGCCGTGGCTCGGGCAATGGTGGCGGGGGAGGCACAGAAAGGCAGCTGATGGCAGGGGGAGGGGGCGGCTGCTCCCCCTCCGCAGCGAAGGGAGAGGAGTTTGGGGGGCTGCGGGTGTCGCAGCGGGGTTAGCTCTGCTTCCAGCCAGCGGGGTGCAGTGAGGACTGGTGGTCAAGCAGGGGGGCGGGTTGCACCCTCAGTAGAAATGGGGCGATTACTCCCCCTCTGCTGAAGATGCGGGGTGCAGTGGGGGCAGCTCCCCCTTGGGGAGGGGGCGTGTCCCCTTTCCTGGCTGAGCGGGGGGGTGGGGGGGCGGCTGCTATTTCCCGGGCGGCAAAGGGGGTCTAGGACGGGACTGTTCGACCCCCCAGACACGGGGGTGCCTTGGGGCAGTGCGGGGGACAGAGGACCGTTCCCTTCCGCCGGCTGGGGTAGGGGTGTATGTGAGCGGCAGGGAAACTGTCGTCGTCTCCCCCTCCCGAGGGTAACGGGGCTGGGGGCTTCCCTCCCCCCCAGTTCCCAGCGCTCCGCGCCCGGCCACGGGCAACTTCACTTCTCTTTAACTTTCTGTGTGGGGGCGTGGGCGCGTGAAGCCGGGCAGCCCCTCCCCGCCGCCGGGCCCCTGCCCTGCGGCCGCCTACGCCCCGGGACTCCCGGCCGCCGCAATGCTGTGTGCGGCGCCGCCCGCGGGGAGGGGATCGCGGGGCCGGGGCTCGGCTGGTGCCGCTCGCGGGGCGGGGCGCTCGCCGAGGGTGGGGATGGGGGGAGGAGGCGGTGACGGCGTCAGTTGCTTCGGCTTGCCACAGCCGCGGGCAGCGCTGCCGTGGCGGGGCGGGGTGTCCCGTAGCGTGCGGGCCGAACGGTGGGGGAGGGTGGCACTACAGCCGCCTCCTCCCACCGGTTGCCGGGACCCCGGGTGCGCGCGCGGGGGGCCGGTGTCAGGTTACAAACTGCCACCCCTCTATATTTGCTGCGTTGCTGGTACTGAGCATGCGCATACCAAGTGAGCACGCGCAGTAACAGCTTGTGAAGCCGCTGGCTCGACACTGCCCCTTCTTCGAGGGGCGGAGTCTGTGCGGGGGGCCCAATGGAATGCACGGGCCGGTCAGACAGCTGGAGGCAGGGGAGGGGCTGATGGGGGAAGAGCAGGGATGTGGAGTAGGGACTGGGGTTCAGGCGGTGGTAGAGGGGAAATCGGGGGGGAAAGTTACAGTTACCACATGTGCAGTGGCTGCAAAAAAAAAAAAAAAAAAAAAAAAGTGTGTTGCGGGGGTAGCATTTTCTCTTCGAGGAGGGGACGTCTAAGCTTTGGCTGTCCAGGGCTGTGCTCCTAAAGTCACATTGTGTCCAATGCTCGCACAGGGCAGCACTTCCCAATATGATATGCTGTATTGAGCTGCTAAACGAGACTTGATTCAGTGAAATATTTAACATTGACCTATCTCCACCCACTTATAAATTATAGTTGTCATAGATGTTCTTAGTGTTTAAAGGAATCATTTATTAGTTTATATGGCTGAATAAAACCTCATATAAATTCAAAAAGAAGAACAGGAGTACTTGTGGCACCTTAGAGACTAACAAATTTATTAGAGCATAAGCTTTCGTGGACTACAGCCCACTTCTTCGGATTCACAGGCTTGTTTTATCTGCTGTTCTGGTTGCCTGAATGGGACTGTTTTTTTCCTTGCAATACACTGTAACTAGAGTTTCACTCCTTTAAGTTGTTTAAAATGTTGTTTTTCTTTTTCTTTTTCTTTCCTCATTTATGTTATTTAACATAGTGGAGATAGATGGCATTGTGTTATTTAATGTTTTTAATAACTAATCATGTAAAGTATTAATAGTTGCTAGTAGCTTCAGCAATCGTATCTCAGTGTTTCTACTATAGCACTTCCTCTTCGTATTATGACAGCTCTTAATTCTAATTTTTGGGGGGTTTTTTAGTACACAAGTTTATTCTTTGGGTCATATGACATCAGTGCTGACTGATTTCCTGTGTTGATGTCAAAACTTCTTCAGTTTCCTTTAATCTAACAATGGGGATTGCTTTTATCAACATTGTTTAGCCTATCTATCCAGCACTCTTGTCCTCTTTCATGAATCACCATTTTTGTATAGAACTTGATTCCCAGATAGTCACTACAGGCCAGATTTTTACAGGTTGGAAGCATCTAGATGTGTTTGAAAATCTAAATTTAGTTGCCTAAATACTAGGGCTGGCAATTAATTGCAGTTAACTCACACGATTAACTCAAAATTAATTGTGATTAAAAAAATTAATCAGAATTAATCACAGTTTTAATTGCACTGTTAACCAATAGAATACCATTTAACATTTATTAAATATTTTGGATGTTTTTCTACATTTTCATATATATTGATTTAAATTACAACACAGAATACAAAGTGTATATTATTTTGATTACAAATATTTGCACTGTAAAAATAAGACATAGTATTTTTCAATTCACCTCATGTAAGTTATATAATGCAATTCCTTTGTCGTGAAAGTGCAACTTGCAAATGTAGATTTTTTTTCCCCCTTACATAACGGCACTCAAAAACCCCCAAAACATCCCAGTGTAAATCTTCAGAGCCTACAAGTCCACTCAGTCCTACTTCTTATACAGCCAATCGCTAAGACAAACAAGTTTGTTTACATTTACAGGAGATAATGCTGCCCTCTTCTTATTTACGTCACCTGAAAGTGAGAACAGGCATTGACGTGGCACTTTTGTAGCCGGCATTGCAAGGTATTTACGTGCCAGATATGCTATTTGGATACGTGCCAGATTTGGATGCCCCTTCATGCTTCAGCCACCATTCCAGAGGACATGCTTCCATGCGGATGATGCTCATTTAAAAAAAAAAATGTGTTAATTAAATTTGTGACAGAACTCCTTTGGGGGAGAATTGTATGTCACCTGCTTTGTTTTACCCGCATTCTGCCATATATTTCATGTTATAGCAGTCTCCGGTGATGACCCAGCACATGTTGTTCATTTTAAGAACACTTTCATAGCAGATTTGACAAAACGCAAAGAAGGTACCAATGTGAGATTTCTAAAGATAGCTACAGCACTTGATGCAAGGTTTAAGAATCCGAAGTGCCTTCCAAAATCTGAGAGGGACAAGGTGTGGAGCATGCTTTCAGAAGTCTTAAAAGAGCAATACTCCGATGTAGAAACTACAGAACCCGAACCACCAAAAAAGAAAATCAATCTTCTGCTGGTGGCATCTGACTCAGATAATGAAAATGAACATGCGTTGGTCCGCACTTCTTTGGATTGTTATCGAGCAGAACCTGTCATCAGCATGAACGCATATCCCCTGGAATGGTGGTTGAAGCATGAAGGGACATACAGGGCCAGTGCTACCATTAAGGCAAACTAGGCGGTTGCCTAGGGCGCCAAGATTTGGGGGCGCCAAAAAGCGGTGCCCCCAATTTTTTTTTTTTTTTTTTTCCAGAGTTTCTGGGCGGACGGTGGCATGCTGTCAAGTGCGGCTCAGACTCCCCCTCCCAGTGCAGTGGCCGCTCCACTTCTCCTGCCTCCCATGCTTGC